>NW_028319984.1:377500-430000 GCF_062004578.1 Staurois parvus
TGTGCAAAATTTTACATGTTGTACTACCCTCGTAAGGGTTGCTGGATTTGATAGGGTCCCCCTAAGCCCTGCACAGCCAGACAGCATGCATTTTCCACACTTGTACCATTTGGAGTTAGTAAAACAGTGGTGGAGCTGTGTTTTTTTGTTTTTGTTTTTTTCCATTAAGAGGTAACAGCCTGGATGGGGTCTAGGGGTTTATGGGATTATTATTACAGGTACTTGTATAGCGCCGTCAATTTACGCAGCGCTTTACATGTATATTGTAGATTCACATCAGACGGGATGCCCAAGGAACTATAGAACTCAAGGACAACTTCTTAGCAACCATGTACAAAAATGCAGATTAGCAGCAGTCTCTCTTGGAAGAGCATTAAAGGCTTTCCAATGTACCTCATCAGACCCTGGATGATTCCTCCTCTTCACCCAGTTGCCTGAGGGTATTCCCTGGGCAAGGAGCCAAAGAGCTGTCAATTTAGAACAGTCCCAGATGAGAAGCTAGTTGGGTCTTGTCCAGCTCAAGGGGTGTAAGAGTCCTCACACTGTCCTCTCCTGTTAGCTTAGTGGGATGGTGGCTGGCTCCTTCCATCCCCAGGAGACAATGAGGCAGTGAAGATCCTCTCCAGCGACCTGCCTGTAGATAAGTCCCCTTGCTGGAGCCCCCCTCCCAAGCTCCACATTCCAGCCTTCCTCAGTCCTTCCACCTAACTCTGCACACCTCTTCCCAGGCTCTGCCTCATTTGAGGGTTGCCCTGGTCACCATGCTCAGCCTCCTACCAGGGGATTGGCCAGAGTCCCTCAAACATGCAGATCTGAGCCTCCTGTCCTCCATCCCTCCTCCAGAAAGTTCTCGAGTTTCTGGAAAGGTGGAAGGGCTCCAGAAGCCCTGACCTGTAGAACCTCCCATCCTGTCCTGAGGTGAACTCTTGCCTCACTTCCAGGCTGACTCATCCCAGGCTGCTACTCAGCCTCTGTCTAACAAGAAAGTCCATCTAACCTCGAGGGTGTTACATACAGTTAATTTATTTAGACAACAGCCACAGCCTGGGTAGAAAAGATGTACAGAGAGGTAACCCTCCGTGTGTGGAAGCAGCGGTCTCTCTGGAGAGGTCCGGCATGCCTCCTGATGAGTCAGAGTTGATCTTTCCAATAGGGGAGCATGAGCTTTGCTAATGGGAAAACTATCTCTGAATTATCTAAAAATGTAGAGGAATTGTTCTGCATACTCCATGGGCCATCATTACAATGCGTACATTGCATGGGTCACAGTAAAATGCAAGGTCTCCATACAATGCACAGCCCCCCAGTAAAATGCAAGGTCTGCACAGGCTCCCCAGTGGGTGTGTGCGTACGCTGTGCGGGCCCCCAGTAGGTGCGCGTACGCTGTGCGGGCCCCCAGTAGGTGCGCGTACGCTGTGCGGGCCCCCAGTAGGCGCGCGTACGCTGCCTCCACAGTGGTGTATTTAGCTCTTGTGCCCTAGGCAACACTATAATTGGGAACCACCACCAGCAAATCCCCCCTCCCCCTGCTCCCCACTGCCATTAGAATTAGGAGCCCCCAACTGCTCCCCCCCCATCCCCCAATAAAATTGGGCGCCCCACCACCACCAGCAAGCAAACCCCCTCCCTGGGCCCTGCCGCCACTCTCCGCCAAACAAAATAACCCCCCCCCCCCCGGCCCCTACCACCACCCACAGTTCTGCATACACTCCATGGGCCCTCATTAAAATGCATACATTGCATGGGACACAGTAAAATGCAAGGTCTCCATACAATGCACAGGCCCCCAGTAAAATGCAAGGTCTGCACAGGCTCCCCCAATAGGGGTACGCACACTGCACAGGGCCCCAGTAGGTCTGCAAGAAAAAAAGTTGACCTATACTTACCGTACCCTCTTCTTGCACAACGCTGGGAGGGACACCCCCAGCCAGGGGGCGCACTGCCCGGAGTCAGTAGGGGGGCCCCCATGAGATGCCCCTGGTACCTTTTTCATAGGCTTTTTTGGGTGTGCTTTGAGTGTGGGTGAGGACACAGGGTCCCCATGATTCCCTATTGCCCGGGGGCCCCATGAGTTGTCAGTCTGCCCCTGCCCCCAGCCTTCCAGGAAGGTTCCTGGGGAATGCAGAGCAGGTCGTATCTCAGGGGTCCTGTCCACTGCAAGAACGCCTGCTATGAGATTTCCGCCACTCTGTACTCCACAGGATCCCACCGGAAGGAGTGTGTCACCTCGCCTAGGCGCCACCTGCAGAAGATGGGGTAAGTATATGCAACTTCGTTACGCGTCATTTTATACATTTTTTTTTTTTTTTTAACAGGGGAAGGTGGTCTGGACAGTATATGTGGAGCTTGCAAAGGCTCATTTGAACACCATGGACTCCATTCATGTATGCCCAGCGCTCCTGTTGATCACTGGTTTGAATGAGGCCTGGCAGTGCCTTCCTGAACTCAGAGGATCCTTATGAGTTAATGGAGGCCACTGGGAGCCGTGTGTGAGAGGAGATTAGACGTGGTTGGCGTGTGTGTGTGTGCGTGTGTGTGTGTGTGTGTGTGTGTGTGTGTGGGGGGGGGGGGGGGGGGGGGGGAATGAACACGCCGGGCCTGGGAGATAAAAGCGTTTATCTGTGAGGCGCACTCAGTGCTGGTAGTGACCTTTTTATATTGTCACTGCCATCTGCCGGCCTTGTCACAGCGATGGAGCCTGAAATCTGCACATAGATCCGTGACACCCCCGCCTTCTGACACCAAGCGGTTTATTTACTAAAGCTGGAGAGTCCAAAATCAGACTCCCTTCTGCATAGAAACCAATCAGCTTCTAACCTCAGCTTGTTCAATGAAGCTTTGGCAATGAAACCTGGAAGCTGATTGGTTTCTATGCAGAAGGGAGTCTGATTTTGGACTCTCCAGCTTTAGTAAATAAACCCCCAACAGTCTCACATATTGACCGCTGACTTTTCCTGAATTAGAACTAAAGGAAAAATGGCTTTTTTTGTTTTTAGTTTTGGACTGAGAGGGATTAGGGCCCGTCAGGTCTTTTTGCAGTCTGTGCCACCCACCCCCCCTAGGGAGATTCACGTCTGTTTACCATTGTCACTGTGAAAGTGAAAGGAAATCCCAAATTTTGGGTTGACACCACAACAGGAATAGAGGGGAAATCTTCCAATGGGGACGCTAGTTCTGGTGACAACAAGGGATTCCCTCACTATGGAGGGATTTATTTATTATTTATTTCAGGAACTTATATAGCGCCATCAATGTACGCAACGCTTTACACATATATATTGTACATTCACATCAGTCCCTAACCCTCAAGGGGCGTACAATCTAAGGTCCCTAACTCACATTCATACATACACATACTAGGGCGAGTTTGCCTACCAGCATGTCAATGCAGTGTGGGAGGAAACCAGAGTACACGGAGGAAACCCGCACAGAAAGCACATGCAAACTCCAGGCATGTGGTGCCGTGGTTGGGATTTGAACCAACGACCCGAGTACTGCCAGGCGGAAGTGCTAACCACTTGGCCACTGTGCTGCCCAATTTCCTCTCACTTCCTGTTATGTCTGAGACGGGAAGTGAAGGGAAATCTCCCAGGTGGGTTACAGTTGGGGGGAAAAAATGACTGTGGTTCTAACCCTCCCTTACTCTGCCCAAAACAGGGGGGGGGGTTGCCCCTATTTAGTTTCTCTTTTAAGGTGATTGTTGCCATGTATGTATGTGTGTATATGTATGTATGTATGTATGTATATGTATGTATGTATATATGTGTATATATATATATATGTGTGTGTATATATATGTGTGTGTATATATATGTGTGTGTATATATATATATATATATATATATATATATATATATATATATATATATATATATATATATATATATATATATATATATATATATAATTTATTTTTTTTTTTTTTCAATGTGCATTAACACTTCAGGACCATCTTTCAGGGGTCAACCCACTTTTTTTGCTTGGACCTTAGAATCGGTGGGTTGACCCCTGAATGCTTGCATTGTTTAACCCTTTCCCGCCAAGCATGCACATGTGGCCTCACTGAAGTGGGTGCTTTGGTCATGGGGCCATAATACTGTTTGTATTGAGAGTATGCTGAACAGCGTGCTGCCGGCATAGACTGAGCTGCCAGTGACAGCTCCAGGTCTTGTACGAACAGCTGGGAACTGGGAGGGCCGGTTCCCAATGACCTGATCGCTTTGATAGCCTGTGATTGGCGCACCGCTGCTGCAACAAAATTGAGCTTCCTCTGATTGGCTGAGCCGGATAGGTGGGTGGATGAAGGCATGATCTCTGCCTCAGCCAATCAGAGGAAGCCTTGTATTCATTTATAGAATACAATGCATCCTGTAAGGCTGATCAGCACTCAGTCCAACTGACTATTACTGTACAGGATTTATATAGTGCCAACAGTTTCCCCAGCGCACCTGCTAAAAAATAAAGGAACGTTAAGGCTCCATTTCCATGAGCGCATCTCCAAAGTTGCATGATTTCCAGCGACTTTGATTCGGCTTTACATTCACTGGACTAAAGTTGCATTAGGAGTCGTACCAAAGCAGTGCAGGAACTACTTTTAAGTCACTGCGACTTTAAGTTGCACAGATTGGGATGGTACTCATTGGGAAACACTGGGTGCAACCCCCAACTCGCATGGCATGTCGCACAAGTGTGAATGGACTCTAAATGTGGATTAAGTGCCCGGTCATACTGGTGTGATTTCATGAATTGAAATCGCATCTAATGAATGTGAATGTCATTGTCTTAACGTGCTTTTTGCTGCAGCAAGATTTCTAAAGCAGTCCTTGCGTTTTACTTTTTCTACAGTTTACTGCGATTTGACATACATAGAATATAATAGAAAATCATTGCAAATCTTCACACGTACCAATAAAGAAATCAGAAATTTCAGAAATCGCACTGAAATTGCACACAAATCGATTTTTAAATCGCAGCGGTGTGACAGATGACTTGGGCTTTAAAATCTATTAAGACCAGCATAAAATTTTTTACTTATTTATTTTTTTAAGCGTAATTTTTGGGATCTAAATAAATAAACTATATATGTGAGTTAAAAATAATTAAAATGTGCAGAAGACCGAATCCTTTGTAGATTTCCCCTCTGCGGATTTTCCTGAACATGAGACAAAATGTCAGTTCTCTCCCTCTCCGTCTATTGGCTGCTTGTCCTTGCCGTGGTCACTTCATAATGGCATCATTGTTCCCCGAGATTTTGCGATATAATGAATTGCATTGATGGAAATCCTGGTTATCAGACTTTGGTGGGGTGAGCTGTGTGCCCACAAGGCTGCCCTGAGATCCCTACTAAATATCCCTGTTTATTAGAGTTATTAAAGGGTAACTTCACTTTCATGGGGAAAAAACAAACCGTCAAAAATATAGCATGTACTTTTGTGACACAAGTCATATTGTAATTCAGTGGTCTCCAAACTGTGGCCCGGGGGCCAGATGTGGCCCCTTTCTTGCCTTTATATGGCCCTTGGGGCCCTTTTCTGCCCACTAATACAAGACACTATTCTTTTCCTCCCACCAACAATGGGGCATAATTACTGCTACTGAGGTCAACAATGGGACACTATTCCTCCCCACTGACACCAACGATGGGGCACTGTTCCCCGCCACTGACGCCGACGAGGGGGCACTGTTCCCCGCCACTGACGCCGACGAGGGGGCACTGTTCCCCGCCACTGACGCCGACGAGGGGGCACTGTTCCCCGCCACTGACGCCGACGAGGGGGCACTGTTCCCCGCCACTGACGCCGACGATGGTGTCAGTGGCCGGAGAATAGTGCCCCATCATTGGTGTGCCCCATCATTGGTGTCCCCCCCCACACTGACACCAACAATGGGGCACAATTCCCCCCCACTGACACCATCGATGGGGCGCTATGTTATATACAGTGGGAACGCGGGGGAACGCAGTTCCAGGACCTCCAGCACTGAATGTATGTAATGGCAAGAGGTGTGGGGTGTGCTGAAGGATCTATTGATGTTGGATGCTGGGGATCTATTGTCATTGGTGGGGATCTGTTTTGTGCGAGGGTCTATTGTTGCTGGGGGGGTCTTATGTTGCTGGTAGGGATTTACTGTTGGAGAGGTTGCTGGCTGCTGGGAAATCTGATGTTACTGCTGGGGGGTCTAATGATGCTGGGGTAGATCTTTTGTTGCTGAGGGTGAAGTTTTGTTGTGGGTGGTTCATTGTTGTGTGGGGCATCTATTGTTGCTGGAATTGGGTCTATTGTTGGGGGAGACCTATTGTTGCTGGGTTGGGGTCCATTGTTGCTGGGGGTGCCTTTTATTGTGTGGAGGATCTATTGTTGCTGGGGTGTGGTCTCTTGTTGCTGGCTGCAGGAGATCTATTTGACTGCTTTTCTTGTTATCATTTACAGATGCTATACAAATTATTTAGCATCAAAAAATGATACTGGGTTCTGTATTCTCCTTTTAAAGGGACAGGACTGGGAGGTGGGTAGGGGGTGGAACCAAGGGATGGCGCTCAGAGGAGCGTAGGGGGTGGAACCAAGGGATGGCGCTCAGAGGAGCGTAGGGGGTGGAACCAAGGGATGGCGCTCAGAGGAGCGTAGGGGGTGGAACCAAGGGACGGCGCTCAGAGGAGCGTAGGGGGTGGAACCAAGGGACGGTGTTCAGAGGAGGATGGGGGGGTGGAACCAGGGGACAGTGCTCAGAGGAGGTTGGAACCAAGAGACGGTGCTCAGAGGAGGTTGGAACCAAGGGACGGTGCTCAGAGGAGGTTGGAACCAAGGGACGGTGCTCAGAGGAGGTTGGAACCAAGGGACGGTGCTCAGAGGAGGTTGGAACCAAGGGACGGTGCTCAGAGGAGGTTGGAACCAAGGGACGGTGCTCAGAGGAGGATGGGGGGGTGGAACCAGGGGACGGTGCTCAGAGGAGGTTGGAACCAAGGGACGGTGCTCAGAGGAGGTTGGAACCAAGGGACGGTGCTCAGAGGAGGTTGGAACCAAGGGACGGTGCTCAGAGGGTAGGGGGTGGATCCAGGGGACGGTGCTCAGAGGAGGGTAAGGGGTGGAACCAAGGGACGGTGTTCAGAGGAGGGTGGAACCAAGGGCAATGCTAGAGGATGGTAGGAGTGAAACCAAGGGACGGTGCTCAGAGGAGGGGTAGGGGGTGGAACCAGAGGACAATGCTCAGAGGAGGGTGGAACCAAGGGACGGTGCTTAGAGGAGGGTTGTGGCAGGCGCAGCACCCTTTGGTGCCTAGTGCGCTGTGGCATTAGAAAAATTATGCAATTGCTGTTCTTTGTTTGATTAGACTGACTTCACTCTGTAATTCCTCCAATGCCGCTCTATGGATGCAGTAGGTTTAAAGAACACACCGAATACTTTAGTTAACTTCTTTAATAACTTCAATCTTCTTCATATAACTGCTTACAATGGCTTGTTTCATTTATCATACAGTAGCTTATTTCTTTATATTACAGTGGTTTGATTTGATAGCTTAATAAATTTGTTAGATTCGGTAAATTCGTTCGTTCGGTGGAAGTACAAGTAAAACACACACAACAGTTTCAACACACAGATCTACCTGCACTGCCAAACAATAGAGGAACACACAAGTGCATTAAATACCTATTTGGCCTGCTCTGCCTCCATAAAGCTTTCTGATTGGAACTGTCTGTTTCCTCTTCTGTCTGGTGAGCATGTGTCTCTAGAAAATCCTAGCAGGGAGTTTTACACAGGCATAGATGTGAAACTGGCTGGGATTGGTTAAGGGTCTGTACAGTATGAGGCTGTCTGTGATTGGCTCATCTTTAACTAACTCTTAAAGGCACATTTTCCTTTTCTGCTAACACAATGAATATATAAATGTCATATAACAATCAAAGACATAAATTACAGCAATGATTTTGCTTTTGGCTTTAACATGTGCCCATATACACTGTACTGAGGTTATTGGCAGGTTTGGTATACACATATATGTGAACCATATTAACAACCTAGGACTGGTCTTAGCTGGCCAGCTACAAGGGTGGACCCAAGGGCAATGCTAGAAGATGGTAGGAGTGGAACCAAGGGACGGTGCTCAGAGGAAGGTAGAGGGTGGAGGCAAATTGGGACTCAAAGGAGGAGTTCCTGCACTTATTCTATGAGAAAGAAATCCCTTATATATGTATATATTTTTTTTATTTTGGCCAGAGTGCTACTTTAATTTACCCAATGAAGGGTTTCAAACTCCAAACTTTCTGCATTGATAAAGTAATTTATTCAGAGCAGTGCGGCATGCTGAGCGATCTTTAGGATAGGAGCATTGCAGAGTTCCTGCAGTGTGTTGGCAGTTTTTTGTCTGATTGCGGCATCTCTGCCAGCGTTTCCCCGGGGCTCTAATACGCCGCCAGTTATCCTCCCGCTGGGACTTTATCTACTATATTTCAATTGAAATGTAGCGTTAATTAATTCCTGCAGGGAGGTGGGGGGGGGATTCAAGCCATGGCAAGTTGCCAGCAGATCTGAGATTCCTCCATTATCCCGCTGCTGCTTCTGGAATAGAGGGATTATGGCACTCGGGGACCGTAGAGGGGGTTAACCCTTTGCTGCTGCAGTTTCCAAAAAAAAAATTGCTTGTCCTAACTGGGATCGGCTGATGTTTCTCATTAACTACATTAAATGGCGTTCAACTCTGGCAGGATGATATAAATGTAAGAAAAAATATCAGAAAAGGAAATGTGTGGGTTTTATTAAGCTCCTAAAATAGGCAAACTATGCAAAAATGCTAAATATAGCTATTTACCTTTTTTTGTTTTGTGTATTTATTAGAAACCAGTGTTGGTGTGATTTCCATCCTCCTCTGTTCCCAAGCACCCGTGTAGAACAGTGTGTTGCGGTAACGCACGTGCGCTACGTTTAACCCATTGCCCTCCGCCCTATAGCAGATATACTGCTGCAGGGCTGTGCAAAGTCCCGTGTGTGTATATATACGTGAATCGCATTTCTGGACAGGGGGGCGCGTGTGCGCCGCCCTGCCTGCACCACCATTGGCGGCCACAGATGTCAATCACCAGATCCAGGCCGGAAATTCTCTGCCGGCACCCATCGATTACTGAGTAACACTGACGGGAGAGACCTGTGTGTAGAGGCGTCCCTAGGGCTGGTGTCACCCAGCGCGGTAAACACTTGGTGACACCCCCTCCGACAATCCCCGCAGAATGGATCTGATCTCCGGATTGAGCATAATAGATCGTACTCCGATCCATTATGCTCAATCCGCAGATCCGATCTATCCTGCGGGGATTGTAGGCATGCAACCTATACGGGGTGACACCGGACCCGCTCCACGAACAGTAAAGTTGTAATCGGATCCATCCTGCGGGGATCGTCTGCTTGCTTTACAACTTACGCTTTTGTGGAGCGGGTCCGGTGTCACTCGTGCCTCGGGACACCAGTGCCTGTGTGTAAACACAGGTCTCTCTTCCGCCAGCAAGGACATGCTGCTGTGTATTTCTCTGCACAGCATGTCTCCCTAGTAAAGCACACAGGTAACCCTTTGATCACCCCAGATGTTAACCCCTTCCTGCCCAGTGTCATTAGTACAGTGTCAGTGCTTTTTATTAGCACTCATCACTGTATTGGTGTCATTGGGATGCCAGTGGCAGTTAGTCAGTCCAGCGCCCAGGGCAAAGAAGCCAAACTCCCTCCCCCCCCAATTATGTGCAAGCTAAGGGGATACTACCCCCTGCTTGTCAAAATGCCTTGTATCAGAATGGGCTCACTGGTGCCCCCAGCCATACAGTAAACTGCTGCGCCCAGGGCAGCCGCCCCTCCTGCCCACCCCATGTCCCCGCCCTGAATGCAGCCACCAGATCAAAAGGTTGGCAAACATATATTACATTTTTCGTCTTGAGAGTAGATATTCTTTAGGCTTGTGTTGCGGGAGCGCACCCAAAATTTCACGCTTTCCAGCGACACACAAGAATGCGCTGCTCTTTGACAGTTGCAAGTCAATGCACCCCCATGCACCTTGTTAATGTTAACACCGTATCATGTGTCTTGACGCGGTGCAATATTTAATTTTTTTTTTTTGGTGCAGGTATCTATTTTGGCGTGTTTCTTGCGCATAGGACAGCCCATTGAAATTAATGGGCTGCCCTTAATGCAATGAGTGGAAATATGCAAAAAAAAATAAAAATGTAAGTCACAGCTCCATGGTGTGAATGAAGCCTTTAAATGCCACTGAAACTTTTTACTTAAGGCTGCATTCACACCTAAGAGTTTTTTGTGAACACGTGCAAAATTATGCATTTCTGGGAAAAAGCACACGGGTGGCGCAAACACCTAACGCATTATCCAAGGTTTATTAAATATGTTTAAAAGACAAAAAACATACTCAAAAAATCATAAAAAGCCTGTAAGGTCACAGAGATGGCAGAGTGTCCCACTAGTGGTGTGGTCGGCCTGTTGATGCGTTTTGGGGACATCTTCACTATTCAGGAACGCATCAGCAGGCCGACCACACCACTAGTTGGACCCTCTGCCATCATTTCGGCCATCTCTGTGGCCTTACAGGCTTTTTATACGTTAATTTTGTATGGTTTTTGTCTTTTAAATATTTTTAATAAACCTTGGATAATGCTCTAGGTGTTTGTGCCTCCGGTGTGCTTTTTTCCAGTGCATTGATCTCCCCATCTCTGGGGGGCTGCATCATTGGGACTTTGTCTTGCTGGCAGGGCCTGGACAAGAGGTGGGCTGGAGGGACAGCTGCCCTGGGCACTGTGGTATCATGTAAGGAAGGGGGGGGGGTGTTTTGGGAGGAGAAATTGGGGACATGGCAGGGGGGTAAGAATTGGTCTACGGGGGGAATTTGTGGGGGGTGCTAAGGGTGTTGATTTTTGTTGGGGGGGGGGGGAATGGGGGAAGAGAATTTGTACTAGGAGGGATTTGGGGGTTTTGTGCTAGAACAGATCGTAAAGGAGATCATTTTTTTCTTTTTTTTTGGGGGGGGGGTTGTGGTAGTAGGGATGATTGGAGGGGGGGGGGGATTTGTTATTGGAGGGGGCTGGCTTTGAAGTGGGAAGGGGAGGATTTGTGTTTGAAAGTGAATTTTTTTCTTTTTTGGGGGGGGGGGGGGTTGTGCTAGTATCAATGATTGGAGGGGGGGGATTTGTTATTGGAGGGGGCTTTGGAGTGGGAAGGAGAGGAATTGTGTTGAAAGTGAATTTATTTTTTTTGGGGGGGGGGGGGGGGGGGTTGTGCTGGTAGGGATGATTGGAGGTGGGAGGAGGGGGGATTTGTTCTTGGAGGGGGCTTTGGAGTGGGTTAGAGGATTTGAGCTAGGAGGGGGAGATTTTTTTTTTTTTGGGGGGGGGATTTGTGCTCCAGGGATTGGGGGACAGAGAATATTGATCTGGCGAGGGGATGGAGGAGGGGCCTACGATTTCCGCTGGGAGGGGGTATTTCAACAGAGGGCAGAGTTGGAGTTAGGGAATTTTTGCTGCAGATGCGTGCTCCATTTTTTTTGGGGGGAGGGGGGAATTTTTGCTGATAAATTAACGCCCTTATATTTTTTTGGGGGGGAGGGGGGAAGCTGTCTGGCATGTTTGCCCTGGGCTCTTAATGACTTTGCCCAGGCCCTGCATGCTGGGGATTGTAGTTCTATTTGGGAGGAAGTCTTCCAGCAGCTGCTGAGTAAATATTGGGCTCTGCTGACCCACATGCAATGGGCTGGTTTTTCTAGCCATGGCGGTGGAAGTTGCTTGTGGCCAGGAAAAGCTGGCACTCGCTCCCTCGCTAATTTCCAGAACGCGCGGCATTGTGCTGCGGTGTGGGAAAAGCACCATCTCCCCTTTTTTTTTTGCATTTTTTTTTTCTGCTTCTCTGGGTCAAACAATTGAACAATCGCTCGCACAATGCCCTCACATCCCCGCTGACAATGAAACATTGTGCGCTCGGCCCCGTCCCTTTCCCCCCCGGAGGATGCAGCCACAACATGTAGTAAAATCCGTAGTTCCTCTCGACGAATGTGACCGAGGAAGACGGGCGAGGGAGGACCTGAAAGGCGGCGAGGATCATTTCATATGCTGGAGATGTAAACAGTTTACTGCTGTGATGAATTCATACTGACATGTATTCACTTCAGTGGAACGCAAAGTGCGCCCGCCTGTAGCCACCCGTCACAATTCATTTTTCAGTATTCTGACCTCTGCAAACTGAAATCTGATTGGTTGTCAGCAGTTGCTGCATGTAAAGCTGAATTCTAGGAAGATCTAAAAGAAACACACAAATGCAGCTCTGGATTCGTTAATACATTATAGTGTGTGTGTGTATATATGTGTGTGTGTGTGTGTGTGTGTGTGTGTGTATGTATGTATGTATGTATGTATGTATGTGTGTATGTATGTATGTGTGTATGTATATATGTGTGTGTGTGTGTGTAATATATGTGTGTAAGCAGGGCTTTTTTTCTCAGAGGAAAGGTGGTGGAACTCCCCCACCCAAACCTGGCCACGCCCCCATCAAACCCTAGGACCACCCCTTTAGAGAACAGGAATGCAAGTAAAATTTGGGAGGGGCTTCCGATGACATCATTTCCCGTACATACCATATAAGGGAAATGATGTCATCGGACCCCCGGCTGCCTCTTGCATGATCTGCATGAAACACATGCATAGATATAAAATGACTAATGTACTGACACCAGAAACACATGCATAGATATAAAATGACTAATGTACTGACACCAGAAACACATGCATAGATATAAAATGAATACCGTACTGACACCAGAAACACACGCATAGATATAAAATCAGTACCGTACTGACACCAGAAACACATGCATAGATATAAAATGACTAATGTACTGACACCAGAAACACATGCATAGATATAAAATCAGTACCGTACTGACACCAGAAACACACGCATAGATATAAAATCAGTACCGTACTGACACCAGAAACACATGCATAGATATAAAATCAGTACCGTACTGACACCAGAAACACACGCATAGATATAAAATCAGTACCGTACTGACACCAGGAACACATGCATAGATATAAAATCATGGCAGGCCGTTTGTAAACGTCCAGCATAGATATAAAATCAGTCTAGCATGCATGTGTACCCTGTCTGGTAGATGTGCCTGCTCCTACAGGCTCCCCTAGGGTTGCCACCTTTTCCTCCAAAAAATACCGTCCATCACTGAATTTATCTTTCCTGTTCCTCATGCACAGGAGGGGCGCTCTCGATCGGCGCCGCTGAGCGCTGAGCAATTGCGTTCTGAAATAGTTTAGGTGGGCTCAGGTGGGTGAGGATAGTTTAGGTGGGCTCAGATAGTTTAGGTGGGCACAGGTGGTTGGGATAGTTTAGGTGGGCACAGGCTGGGGAGAGAGTAAAAATTTAGAGCAATACATGATACTGCAGTCAGTGACAGGGAGCCGAGCGCAGCTTACCTACTCCAAGCTGTACGGCCCCTGCGTCCACGCTGTCACTGCCGTTGATGTCGCCGCGCCGCCCCCGATGTTTACACGCCGGCGGGGGGGGGGCGGTGAAGCGTGCATAGTGTCCTCGCCCATCGTCCGCGCCCCCGATGTTTACACGCTGGCGGTAGAGGGGGGGGGGGTGAAGCGTGCATGTCCCCGCTCACCGGCTGTGAGCAGCGGCAGTGACAGGTGCCGGGCACGCGCAAGCATGACATAAACAAGCCGCGTCCGGCACCTGTCACTTTCGCTGCTCTGCATAGCTTGTCAGCTCTGCAGAGGCAGTCGGTGAGCGGGGACAAGAAGAAAAAGGTGGCGGAACGCAGTACCGCCGCGTTCCGGCAGAAAGAAAGCCCTGTGTGTAAGTATATATGTGTATGTATATATGTGTATGTATATATGTGTATATGTGTGTGTATGTATGTGTGTGTATGTATGTATATATATATATGTATGTATGTATATATATATATATATGTATGTATGTATGTATGTGTATATATATATATATATATATATATATATATATATATATATATATATATATATATATATATATGAAGGAGTAGCAAAAGGAATCAATTAACTCATATACTCCCACAAAGCATGCCCATAGGAGCAGAGAGCAGTGTGACAGGGAGATGAGATCGTTACTGTGCTGCTTCTCCTTTCACTGTCCAGTCAGGTGGGTCTGGGATGGCTCTGGCTCCGAGGAAGTGGGTTGAATAATGCTGGTCATCACAAAGAGGGCATCTAGTGGCAGAAAAAGAGTACTGTGCAAAACATCTTTAGGCAAATATATTTTATTCTTGCTGCGTTACAAGACTAAACTGCTAAATCAATTTCGGGTTTTAAAAACAAACGGTATTACAGTTGGTTTTAAATAGAATGTAGAAAAACCTGTCACCTGTAGAAAAGGACTGTTAAAGTGATTCTAAAGGATCATTTTTTTTATTTTTTTTTTATTTTAAAGAAAAAATAACTTGTCTATAGTTACCTGCTGTGTGCAGTGGTTTTGCACAGAGCAGCCCAGATCCTCCTCTTCTCGGGTCCCCCGCAGGCTCTCCTGGCCACTCCCTTTTTGTCAGGTGCCCCCACAGCAAGCAGCTTGCTGCTCCGTGTGTCCATTCACACATGGAGCATCGGATTGGCCTGCCCCTTCTCTCTTCTCATTTGCTCACTGGCTGTGATTGACAGCAGTGGGAGCCAGTGGCTCCTGCTTCTGTCTCAGCCAATGAGAAGAGGGAATCACAGGAGAGCCGAGACTCCAGTGCACATCGCTGGATCAGGAGGGGGCTTAGGTGGGTTTTAGGGGGAGCTGGGATGCTGCACACAGAAGGTATTTTACCTTCATGCATAGAATGCCTGAAGGTAAAGAACCTTGAGCCTTCACAACCACGTTAAGCTGACCATAGATGGACCAACCTTTGGCTGGTTTAGCAGAGACCAGTCAGATTTTGAACTGCCATCGTTGTTCAACAGAAGCCGATTGTTATATCAACTTTGAATTGACAAGCAGGAAAACATTTGTTGATCAGTGGCTGCAACCAATTGGAGACAGAGGCTTGCTGTCAATATACTGTCTCAGCAGGGGGATTCTTCCATCCACCTCATTTGTTTAATTATTTTTTGGTGCTAAATGCAATAAAGATCCATCTATGGCCAGCTTTAGTGTGTGGAAGCAGTGGTCTCTCTGTAGAGGTCCGACACACCCCCTGCTGAGCCAATATAACGCTTCAATTAGCAGGTAGCATGAGCTGTGCTGGTTTCAGAGCTGTAGCTCTGCATTAGCGAAGGGACATGTCAGACCTCCACAGAGAGACTACTGCTTCCACTCAGGGAGAGTTCCTTTCCCTGCAGCATACTGGCAGGGCACAAGCGTTTTTACTCAAGCAGCAGGCTGTGGCTGCTTTAAAAGAAAACCACTTGTAAGATTTTTCACCTTTTTTATTCTGATGTACCTAGAATGTGTTAAGTTGATTTTCATTTAAAGGTTCTACTTTCTTTTCTTTAACTACACCAGTGCATCACATAACACATTGCAGCCCATGATGTAAGGTCAGGTGGTCTGTAGAGAAGCAAAGTATCAATTTTATAATAAATTATTTTCTTTTCCCAGGTATGGTCTGTACACCCGGACCAGACTCGGCTACTGGTTCTACAAGAGGCAGCTGAAGAAAGCGCGAGATCGGTACCCACACGGACACTCTTCCACGCAGGCGATCGTCTTCAGCGGTACGACATTCTACAGTAGATAACCACTGCTATTTACTTAAAGCCTAACACCAGTCCAGGGGCGGACTGACAACTCATGGGGCCTCCGGGCAATAGGGGATCATGGGGCCCCTGTGTCCTTGCCCAAACTCAAAAAAGCTTATGAAAAAGGTACCAGCGGCATCTCATGGGGCCCCCTACTGACCCCGGGCCTTCGGGCAGTGCCCGAGTTTCCAAATGGTCAGTCCGCCCCTGCACCAGCCCCATTTCCTTAGTACTGGGTAGAGTGGGCTGAAGGTAGAGATGGAAAGGCCTTGAAAAAAATTTAAATTGTGAATAAAAACATTATCTTTCCTTTTTTTTTTCCCAAAGCTTTTTTGTTTAAAAAAAAAAAAGGGTGACATATGTTCTTTTACAATGATAAATATATCTATGACATGGTATTCAAATTATATCACACAAAGACCTTAATGAAAGATTTCTGCGACTTTATGTAAAGTCCTAAATTATTTCAGGTTCTCTCAGCTGAAGATAAGCAAATCCAGGAATACAATTCAAGTAACACTGTACTTCTCAATGCAGTTCTCAAACAAGAGAAATATGCATTTCTGCCATTCGGCGGCACTGCAGTGGACAGATTTTTTCCATCCCTTCCTGTCTTGACAAAAGTGCCAGGAAATCTCCCCAAATGGATCATGGGCAGCAAAAAAAAAAAGAATCTAGTTGAGGAAAATGAAAAAATAGTGCTGGATCCGTAAGGTTATCTTATTGGTATTGCTGTTTTATCGTAAGGTGATATTGTTGATGTAGGTTAGTGGTCTCGAAAGCATGGCCTGGGGGCCAGATGTGGCCCTTCACTTGCTTTTATCTATCCCTTGGGGCACTATTTCACCAACTGATACCAACAATGGGACATAATTTCCCTCACTGGTACCAATGAAGGGGCACAATTTCTCCCAATGACACAAACAATGGGGCCCAATGACACCAATGATTGGGTACTATTCCTCCCGCTGACACCAAAGATGGGGCGTTTTTTTTCCCACTGCCGTCGGGACTTTTTCCTACTCCCACTGGCCAGAGTCTGGTCCCCCTAAAGTCCGTAAACTGGCCTTTTGTTTAGAAAGTTTGGAGACCCCTCATGCAGGCAATCAGGTTCCTGGTTAGGCATCTTCTACACCTCAGAGTGCCTTTCTCAAACCTTTCACCCACGAGGAACCCTTAAAAAAACAAGTTCAGTTGCTCATGGAAACCCTGCTAAAATGGACTACACCTACATCCCATAATCAATACGTTGAACAAATATTTAAGTCGCTGTGTAAGAAACTGTGCAGTGCTATAAAATGTTTTATATAATAAATGACATCAAAACCGTGCAAAAAAAATAGTGAAAATTCAAAAGTAAAGAATCTGTTGTCATGACTTAAAAAAAGTAACACTACTTTTGCTGACAAACAAAAAACACTCCCCTCGGGGTGATCTATGTACACTGCAGGGATTCTAACAAATTTCGTTGTAGATTCCTACCTTTTCTTATTCTGAAGAAATAGCTGTTTGTTTCTCTGTATCCATGTGCAGATTGAATCTATACAGGAGTGAATTCATAATTCTCAATCAGCTGCTGCTCCTCCAGTGCTCTGAGGAAAGTGGCAGGGTCTGCATCCTTTTAGATGTGATATCCCTTTGGGGATGCTCAAAATCTGACATTTGCAGAAAATCAGTGAGCCAATCACATAAGCAGGAAATTACATTTCTGGGGGGGGGGGGGCGATCTGAACACCATCTGTGCACAGAACGCCTCCATGTAGCCATATTGCTTTTTACAGAAGATTACAGAGCTGCAGATTGAAAGGGAAAGGTCATTTTTTTATAGACTTCAATTACAGTATGATTTGTGTCGCAAGTGTATAAAGTAAGGAGGTCCGCTCACTAAAATGTTCTTCTGGCCAAAGTTCGAATAGGGTGTGCCCATCAGTGTGCCCCCTTACATTAGATGTCACCATCAAGAGTGCAACTCTACATCATGTATTCCCATCACATCAGGTGTGTTCATCAGAGTTTTCCTTTACATCAAGTATCCCCATCACATTGCCATCTTACATCAGGTATTCCCCTCAGAGTGTCCTCTTAAACTCAAAGTACCCCTTTACATTGTATTCCCTATCAGAGTGCCCCTTTACATTGTATTCCCCATCAGAGTGCCCCTTTACATTGTATTCCCCATCAGAGTGCCCCTTTACATTGTAAAGCCATTTATAACTCTGCCCCAAATTACATCACCAATCTTGTCTCCAAATATCGCCCAAACTGTACTCCCCGCTCCTCGCATGACCTCCTGCTCTCTAGCTCCCTTGTCTCCTCCTCCCATGCTTATCTCCAGGACTTCTCCAGAGCTTCCCCCATGTGGCAGGCGCAGCACCCTTTGGTGCCTAGTGCGCTGTGGCATTAGAAAAATTATGCAATTGCTGTTTCTTTGTTTGATTGGACTGACTTTACTCTGTAATTCCTCCAATGCCGCTCTATGGATGCAGTAGGTTTAAAGAGCACACCGAATACTTTAGTTAACTTCTTTAATAACTTCAATCTTCTTCATATAACTGCTTACAATGGCTTGTTTCTTTCATATTACAATGGTTTAATTCGTATTACATTGGGTTGATTCGATAGATTGATAAATTCGTTAGATTCGGTAAATTTGTTCGATTATGATTACTCTACAGTGACTTGATTCGTTTAATTCGTAAATTCGATAAGTTCGTAAATTCGTAAGTTCGGTGGAACTAAAGTAAACACATACAACGTTTTTAGACACAGATCTACCTGCACTGTTAAACAATAGAGGAACACACAAGTGCATTAAATACATATTTGGCCTGCTCTGCCTCCATAAAGCTTTCTGATTGGAACTGTCTGTTTCCTCTTCTGTCTGGTGAGCATGTGTCTCCAGAAAATCCTAGCAGGGAGTTTTACACAGGCATAGATGTGAAACTGGCTGGGATTGGTTAAGGCTCTGTACAGTGTGAGGCTGTCTGTGATTGGCTCATCTTTAACTAACTCTTAAAGGCATATTTTCCTTTTCTGCTTCTGCTAACACAATGAATATATAAATGTCATATAACAATCAAAGACATAAATTACAGCAATGATTCTGCTTTTGACTTTAACATGTGCCCATATACACTGTACTGAGGTTATTGGCAGGTTTGGTATACACATATATGTGAACCATATTAACAACCTAGGACTGGTCTTAGCTGGCCAGCTACACCCCATCCTCTGGAACTCTCTACCCCAATTTTTCAGACTATCGCCTACTCTGCTCACTTTTAGGCGATCTCTGAAAACCTCTCTCTTCAGGGAAGCCTATCCTGCCCTCAGCTAATAATACTCTTCCTACCAGTCCATCCCCCACAGTTACTACCTTTTGTACCACTAGCCCCTCCCTCCTAGATTGTAAGCTCCCAGGATCAGGGCCCTCCTATCCCTCTTGTATTGAACTGTATTGTTGCTGTATTGTCTCCCATTATATTGTAAAGCGCTGAGCAAACTGTTGGCGCTGTATAAATCCTGTATAATAATAATAATAATAATATATAAATCCTGTATAATAATAATATAAATCCTGTATAATAATAATATAAATCCTGTATAATAATAATATAAATCCTGTATAATAATAATATAATATATAAATCCTGTATAATATAATAATAATAAAGGGCTGGGAGGCAGCGGCGGGCAGGGGTTAAACGCATGCAACAACAAAAAATTTTACAAAGACGGCTCTGGCAGGGAAAGGGTTAATCCATAATAATGTTTTTGGAAAGCAAGAACTCTCCCTGTTTGGCTCATGAGGCTCTATAGATATATTGGCAGAGAAAATATACTGCATGGTTCCCTTTAACCGTTCTGAAGAGGAGACCGAGTACAAAGTCTTTGGCTCTGGAAAGTCGCGAGTAATAGAGCGGAAGCGTGAAAAGTGCGGAGTCATGTTTGCATTGCATAAGTTCTAACGGTGAGATCTGAGGACGGCAGAGGGGGCAATGTGTCCCGGGTAAAGAATGGAGCGAGGGGTGCGTGGGGTTACCCAATGCAGTCCTGTACAGAGAGAAGGAAAACATCTGCGTGTGTAACATTGTATCTGTTTGTTGAAATCCGAGAGTTTTCAGTGGCTGATGATTAACCGAAGAGCGAGATAACGATCCGAGAATCGAGAACGAACACAACACACTCCGCACAAGAAAACATAAACCGCTTATTTAATACGATGAACAGATAAAAATGTAGCAGCCTCGGGCAGCAGATTAGAATTTTTTTAAATGAAGCTTTTAAATGGTAACAATCATTACATGCTGTATGCACACAGCCGCTGCCAAGACATTTCCGGGGGGGGGGGGGGGGGTTTAGGGATTGGGCAAGAAGGAAAAGGCGGATAAGGCGCCAATCGGCGCCAGTGTTTATTTCAGCACCTTTAGTGGTACAGCGCCAATCGCCACTCTTGGTGGTTTGCATTTCTGTCTTGCAGAACTGGGGTCCTTGGCTTGAGTCCAAACCAGGACACAGCCTGCATGGAGTTTGCACAGTGGTGGGCCGTCCAGGAGAGAAGGCCTAAATACTGATTAAACTATCAATCCTCATACACACGGGACGTTTTTACAGTGGCTGTTTTTGGCTTTTGACACTTTTTTTTTTTTTTTTTTTCTACAGCCAGTAAACCCCCCAGCATGTTATCCTATGTGTCCATCCCCGGCATGTTATCCTATGTGTCCATCCCCGGCATGTTATCCTATGTGTCCATCCCCGGCGTGTTATCCTATGTGTCCATCCCCGGCGTGTTATCCTATGTGTCCATCCCCGGCGTGTTATCCTATGTGTCCATCCCCGGCGTGTTATCCTATGTGTCCATCCCCGGCGTGTTATCCTATGTGTCCATCCCCGGCGTGTTATCCTATGTGTCCATCCCCGGCGTGTTATCCTATGTGTCCATCCCCGGCGTGTTATCCTATGTGTCCATCCCCGGCGTGTTATCCTGTGTCCATCCCCGGCGTGTTATCCTATGTGTCCATCCCCGGCGTGTTATCCTATGTGTCCATCCCCGGCGTGTTATCCTATGTGTCCATCCCCGGCACGTTATCCTATGTGTCCATCCCCGGCACGTTATCCTATGTGTCCATCCCCGGCACGTTATCCTATGTGTCCATCCCCGGCACGTTATCCTATGTGTCCATCCCCGGCACGTTATCCTATGTGTCCATCCCCGGCACGTTATCCTATGTGTCCATCCCCGGCACGTTATCCTATGTGTCCATCCCCGGCACGTTATCCTATGTGTCCATCCCCGGCACGTTATCCTATGTGTCCATCCCCGGCACGTTATCCTATGTGTCCATCCCCGGCACGTTATCCTATGTGTCCATCCCCGGCACGTTATCCTATGTGTCCATCCCCGGCACGTTATCCTATGTGTCCATCCCCGGCGCGTTATCCTATGTGCCCATCCCCGGCGCGTTATCCTATGTGCCCATCCCCGGCGCGTTATCCTATGTGTCCATCCCCGGCGCGTTATCCTATGTGTCCATCCCCGGCGCGTTATCCTATGTGTCCATCCCCGGCGCGTTATCCTATGTGCCCATCCCCGGCGCGTTATCCTATGTGCCCATCCCCGGCGCGTTATCCTATGTGCCCATCCCCGGCGCGTTATCCTATGTGCCCATCCCCGGCGCGTTATCCTATGTGCCCATCCCCGGCGCGTTATCCTATGTGCCCATCCCCGGCGCGTTATCCTATGTGCCCATCCCCGGCGCGTTATCCTATGTGCCCATCCCCGGCGCGTTATCCTATGTGCCCATCCCCGGCGCGTTATCCTATGTGCCCATCCCCGGCGCGTTATCCTATGTGCCCATCCCCGGCGCGTTATCCTATGTGCCCATCCCCGGCGCGTTATCCTATGTGCCCATCCCCGGCGCGTTATCCTATGTGTCCATCCCCGGCGCGTTATCCTATGTGTCCATCCCCGGCGCGTTATCCTATGTGTCCATCCCCGGCGCGTTATCCTATGTGTCCATCCCCGGCGCGTTATCCTATGTGTCCATCCCCGGCGCGTTATCCTATGTGTCCATCCCCGGCGCGTTATCCTATGTGTCCATCCCCGGCGCGTTATCCTATGTGCCCATCCCCGGCGCGTTATCCTATGTGCCCATCCCCGGCGCGTTATCCTATGTGCCCATCCCCGGCGCGTTATCCTATGTGCCCATCCCCGGCGCGTTATCCTATGTGCCCATCCCCGGCGCGTTATCCTATGTGCCCATCCCCGGCGCGTTATCCTATGTGCCCATCCCCGGCGCGTTATCCTATGTGCCCATGCCCGGCGCGTTATCCTATGTGCCCATGCCCGGCGCGTTATCCTATGTGCCCATGCCCGGCGCGTTATCCTATGTGCCCATGCCCGGCGCGTTATCCTATGTGCCCATGCCCGGCGCGTTATCCTATGTGCCCATGCACACATAGACTGTAATCAGTGTGGGTGTCTAGAAGAGTTTTTACCTGTAAAAACGCTCTAGCGCTGAAAAACGCGGCAAACCGGCATTTTTTTTTTTTTTTTACCAAAAAAAAAATGTTTTTTGGAAAAAAAAAAAGCTGAAAAACTCACGCTTTTAACGTGGCTTTACACAGCTAACATTACCAGCATTATTAAAATGCCCCTTGTGCATGGAGCCTCAGAATCACAGACTTCTGTTTTTTAATATATTTTTTCTATGAATGTGTATTAAATATTCCCAATAGTCTGTTCTTTCCATTTCATAGCTTTTCTCGTGGTTGCCCTGCTCCCAGTAGTGTTTGTTTGTTACAACTTTTACCCAATCATATTTCAGCCATGATAGCCATCATATGTTGTCAGGGTCAAATCTCCCTTGAGGCCTTCAGGATCAACAGTGCTGTATCTTACAGTAAATGGCAATTAAACTCTTGCTCTGACCCAGGAGTCTCCAAACTTTCAATGCAAAGGGCCGGTTTATTATCCTTCAGACATTAGAGGGAGTGGACTGTGGTCAGTAGGAGTAGAAACAATGTTTTATCATTGGTATCAGTGGGAGGAATAGTGCCCCATCATTGGTGTCGGTGGGAGGAATAGTGCCCCATCATTGGCGTCGGTGGGAGGAATAGTATCTCATCATTGGTATCATTGGGAGAAAGTGTTCCACCACTGGTGTCCGTGTGAGAAATAGTACCCAATCATTGGTGTTAGTGGGAGGACTAGTGCCTCATCATTGGTATCAATTGGAGGAATAGTACCCCATCATCGGTATCAGTGGGAGGAATAGTACCCCATCATTGGTGTCATTGGGAGGAATAGTGTCCAGTAGTATAGAATAGTGTGGCAGTGGCATAACTAGAACCCTCAGGACCCCCTTCCCTCAGAGCACAGTGGTGGAATGCCGGGGAACGGTCGCAAGTGCGACCTTTGTGACCCTGGTTGTTCCACCACTGGTAAGGCAAGGCAAAGCCTCACACTTCCTGCCCACACAGTGTGGGTGGGGCAGACACAGGAGGAGAAGCAGAAGTAGCTCTGTCCTCTCGCGTCCATTTGGGGCCCAGTGCAAGAAACTATGAAGGGCCTCCCACTTCCTGCCCACACAGTGTCTCTGACAGCTCTGTCCTCTCTCGTCTGTATAGAAGGGGTGCAGACAAATTACGCTAAATAGGAGGAGCAACAGGGTGGCTGCATATAGCGGAATTCATCTCTCCATGTTCCTCCTGCAGCCGCTTAATGCCTGCTTATCCTCCTCTCCCTCCCACAGGCGTTTAGTGGCTGCAGGAGGATCATGGAGAGAAAGCTACTTCTGTATACAGCCGCCCTGCTGTTCATCCTGTCCAGACATACAGGGGGCCGCAGAGACCCCCTGCAGCATGGGGTTGGGTCGCAACTACGACCCCTGTAGCTACGTTCCTGGTTGATGGAAGCACAGATCCACAGAATGGATAAAGCAGAAGCAGGGAGATACTTGCACTGCAGTTCCTCAGGTACAGCATCCTCTCCAGCATGAACAGTGAGCCGCACAATGGCGACATCACCAGAAGTGCCTAGGCTTCCTCAAAAACCAGGAAGTGCTTTGCTATTTTCAGAAGGAATTGCAGACAAAAGGTAAATGTTTTAGTCTACTGCTTAGGCACAATTAACATTTCTAGATGTTCATATAATTTAACAAATCTTCACTATGAGTTCAAGTCCATTTTAAGGTTAAATGCTCCTGAATGTATTCCTCACTTTTTATAAGTTTTGGGAACCCCAGGTGCAGTAACCCCCCCCCCCCCCAAGAGAAAATAAAAACCCCTCCATTCTGGCTTTATTCCTCCTGTATGCACTGTAAATTAAAGTAAGAAACCCATTGTGGACATTGTGTCCCTTTGACCCCTGGGCCGCGTTTTGTATGGGCACGAGAGCCCATTCATTTGATCGGACTCCAGTACCTGTGACACGCAGGGAAGAAGTCTCTGCACTTCTTTGGAAAACGCAGCCCGCACGGTAATCTTGGTTCCCAGTACGGTTGCGTTTTCCAGTGCGGGCGGCGTGCCATTAGAACAAATGGCACCCACCCGCGGGTCCGCATTTCTCTGTGCGGGTGGTGCAGCTGTACGGATTTTCGCGCGGATCCACAGAGGCACCACCCGCACAGATGTGAACTGTTACTGTAGCAGGTGGGTGGAGTTGGGAACTCGGGTACAGAGACTTCTCAAGAGATATAAAAAGCCGTTAGGAGTTTGAGTTGTTCTGATGGCTCAGAACTGCAATTTCAGTTTTGGCTTTCACTGACCCTTTAATTCTCACCAGTTGTGACAGCTTTTTCCTCCTAGATGTTTTAACCAAAATCTCAGATGATGTTATGTGGCTGCAGAAGATGTATTTCCTGATTTGTATCAAAGTGCCCAGACCTGTCATGTATATACCTCCACACTCCAAACATATTTTCCACTATTATTCCTGTGAACGTCTGACGAGGCTGTTTTTTATATATGTCCTCAGGAACACAATGAAGTAGAATAAAGTCGATAGAGAAAGTTTAGCTCTTGTAAAAAGTTCACTGGTGTGACTATGCCATTGGAAACCATTCAACCTACTATTCATGCGTTTTTGATGTAGAAAAAATGTACTTATTGATTACAGGTACTTATATAGCACCATCAATTTACGCAGTGCTATATATATATATATATATATATATATATATATATATATATATATATATATATATATACATACATACATACATACATACATACATACATACATACATACATACATCGGTCCCTAATTACATTCATACATACATGTACAAGGGACATTTTTTTTTTAGTCAACCTACCAGCATGTCTTTGGAGTGTTGGAGCAATTAATTTTAATTTTATGAATGAATTTCAGGTACTTTATATAGCGCCTTCAATTTACGCAGCGCTTTACATATATATTGTGCATTCACATCAGTCCCTAACCCTCAAGGGGAGTACAATCTAAGGTCCCCAACTCAGATTCATACATACACATACTAGGGACAATTTAGACAGGAGCCAATTCACCTAGCAGCATGTCTTTGGAGTGTGGGAGGAAACCAGAGTACCCGAAGGAAACCCACGCAGGCACAGGGAGAACATGCAAACTCCAGGCAAGTAGTGGCATGGTCGGGATTCAAACCGACGACCCGAGTACTGCCAGGCGGAAGTGCTAACCATTTAGCCACTGTACTGCATGTGGTGTTAACTGGCCCTGAGATGAAACTCAACCAAAAAATGTATCGCCCTGGGTGGCCTTTCCTATTTACGACTCCTCTATGTGGAACTAACCCGGTTCCTCATTGCCTCTACTAAACCTTTTATAACTCTACTTTCTCTTTAGCAGTCTTCCGTCAAAAATCATTAACTTTAAAAATTCCCACTTTTTCCCTGTTCTTAATTTTCTTTTTTAATTCCTCCTTTTTCTTTTTTTTTCCCTTCTTCTAGCTATCGCCATTTAACCATTTATGCAATACAATACTGCCAATATGTAATATCTCCTTCTACAGTACCTACGCTGTAAGGTCAACAACTCCCTCAAAGCAAATATTAGATCTTCAGATTCAGTTACCTGGGCAATGTCCCAATTTCTGCAGAATTGTAGATAACATTCTGGTTGAACAACATGGCGGTTTCTTATCATTTGACTTTTTTACAATTCCAGTATGATTGATTTGTGTCCGTCTCCTGAAAACCTTTAGGGCCGGTTCACACCACATGCAGTGCTTTGCTTTTTTTTTTCTGCATCAAAAAAGCATGGAAGTAGAATAAATAGGTTCCAATGGGATAGTTCACACCAGTGCAGTGCATGCCAGTGATTTTCAGTTCCAGGGAAAAAAAAAGTAGAACATGCTGCTATTTTCCTGCACAGAACTGTACTGAAATGTAGTAAAAAGCATGAAAAAAAAGCACTGGACCCCAGTACAGTGGGGGAAAAAAAGTAAAAAAGAATTTAAAAAAAGCATTTGGAAATGCATCAAAAAAGCACATGCAGAAAAGCATCCAGAACGGATCTGGGGGACTTTTTGTGGTGTGAACTGGCCCTTAATATAAGTATTGAACTGGAAATTAGGCCAACAACCAAACAGTCCATGACAGGGACTTGGGGCTGCAGGAGAATTATCATTGTTAATGATGGCTTCCTATATGGACGCCGGACGGTCTGGGGTGGGCATTGTCTGTGATAATGTGAATAGTTCTTATCTGATGGTGATCTGATTTCTGTTTATATTCAGTGTGTTTCTCTAATAAAGCAGTTCTTCTTGTTTACTCCAAAGACTTAGTTCTTTGGTGTAGCTACAGCTATAGTCACTTGCCTTGTATTCCAGAGCTTGGGGAGCAGCTTCTTGGCAGAGATACCCAGTTGGGGTGTCCGGAGTCCATCACAGTTCAAACCCTGGCTCGCTAAAGCTGGTATCCCTATGTCACCCCCATGGCAAAGGGGTCTAAATGTCCTTCAGAACTGGAGGGCTGCTTTTGATTGGGGTTTCCTTTAAAATGGTAGCCCTCCCCAGTGTATGGGTGCATGGTGCTGAATGGAGCATAGGGATGGCTGGAGCCCAAGGGAGGGTTGATATTGAAGAGGGATTATAACCTTTCCAAATGCCCGGCCAACCAAGTATACAAGTAAGCTGTAAACTCTTCATCCTCATGAAAATGGAGGATCTACTTCTCTGAATGAAGGGGATCCTCTTTTAAAGACCAACTTTGGGCCACATAAAATACTCTTCATTCCTCCTGGCTGGAATTTGGACAAGCCCTGGACATTATCACTTTACAATATAAGGCTGATGTTCCTGGGAACTGGCTGTTCATGGAGGGAGCCTGCAGTACCTTTGTAAAAGGTAGATACTGCAGTCTAAGATTCCTCCTAGACCAGATGAGCAATATATGCAGTGTATGTGCAGAGGGCGGGGTAGATATAGGCTTTTTTGTGCTCAGAGTATTACTTTAAGTGTAAGCAGGTGTCGGCTATATCATTATGCCATTCAGGGACATTTACAGATGACACTGTGGTTATTCCTTTTCCCCCTAGTGCCCAGTACTAGGACTGCTACATCACTTCCTGTTAGCAGAGTGGATTCAGTTTCTCTAACATCAGAGGATCTTGGGACCTGTAGTCCAATAGCCGATACACTTTGCATTCCTGAGTGCTGATTGAACTACAACTACCAGAGAGCTGGCAAATGAGAAGGATGCTGGGAGAGCAGATATATTCTACAGCAAGGGACTGTCTCTCTCTCTTGCTGTGGGATTCAGAGCTGAACCCAGGGGACTGCTGTCTCCTCTCAGACATTGCTGGCTTACTGCTGTGGGACTCTGCATATCAGTTCAGCAGAGCGGTGATGCTGATCGCCACACCGGGATCACATCGGGACTTTCACTATCCAGTCTTTACACAGACATCTCTGTATGGCGCACTGACAGGCCATCAGGTGGTAACTCTGCGCATCCCTGCAAGTAGCCAAGAGCCTGTGTAAGAACTCTAGGAGGCCATGCTATCCATGGGATTGGTGAGCAGGTGGATGCCCGACCACTTTCTGTCATCACTCTAGAGCAGTGGTCTCCAAACTGCAGCCCGTGGGCCGAATGTGGCCCTTTGCTTGCCTCTATCCGGCCCTCGGAGTACTATTCTTCCCACTGATGCCAACAAGGAGGCACTGTTTCTTCCACTATTGCTGAAATATGGACAGCGCCACTGCATGTATAAGCAAGAACCAAAGAAGGAGAAACCCAAAAAAGCACAAAATAAAAAATATAAACAAGAAGAAGAGCAACTATCTAGTCCTTGAGACCAAGGTGATTTGTAATATAATTGATCAGTTAGAACAGCGCTCCTCACCAATTAAATCTCTATTGATACAAACCAAATAAGGTAGGCATCAATGTTAGTGCAAAAAAAAAATCAATCAATAAATAAATGCATTAGTGCAAATACTAAAAAATAATCAAACTCATCATGCATATGTAAAAAGTGACCAAGTGACTATCTAAATCAATATTTACAAGTAAATAATCATAAATAAATCAGTATCCAAAAATGTCCATAAAAATCTGTTGTGAAAAGTGTGTGTGTGTATGTGTGTGTGTGTGTGTGTGTATGTATGTGTGTGTGTATATATGTATGTATGTATGTATATATATATATATATATATTATAGATGTGTGTGTATATATATATTATAGATGTGTGTGTATATATATATTATAGATGTGTGTGTATATATATATTATAGATGTGTGTATGTGTATATATGTGTGTGTATGTATATATATATATATATATATATATATATATATATATATATATATATATATATACATATATACATACACACACATACAGTCGTGTTCAAAATAATAGCAGTGTGTTGAAAAAAGTGAATAAAGCTCAAAATCCTTCGAATAGCTTTTATTTCCATACACACAAATGCATTGGGAACACGACACATTCTATTCCAAATCAAAACCTGAAGAAAATTAGATCAAATGTGTGTCATTCATCTAATAAAATGGAAGAAAAGTGAATATTAGACTAATGCATGGAGTACATGCAACATCTGTGTTGCATGGAGTCACCCAACTTCTGGCCCCTGTGATCAGGTATTCCAGCCCAGGATGATTGGACCACATTCCACAGTTCTTCTCTATTTCTTGGTTTTGCCTCAGAAACGGCATTTTTGATGTCACCCCACAAGTATTCTATTGGATGAAGATCCGGGGATTGGGCTGGCCACTCCATAACGTCAATCTTGTTGGTCTGGAACCAAGATGTTGCACGTTTACTGGTGTGTTTGGGGTCGTTGTCTTGTTGGAACACCCATTTCAAGGGCATTTCCTCTTCAGCATAAGGCAGCATGACCTCTTCAAGTATTCTGATGTATTCAAACTGATCCATGATCCCTGGTATGTGATAAATAGGCCCAGCACCGTAGTATGAGAAACATCCCCATATCATGATGCTTGCACCACCATGCTTCACTGTCTTCACAGTGTACTGTGGCTTGAATTCAGTGTTTGGGGTCGTCTGACAAACTGTCTCCGCCCACTAGACCCAAAAAGAACAATCTTACTTTCATCAGTCCACAAAATGTTGCGCCATTTCTCTTTAGGCCAGTCAATGTGCTCTTTGGCAGATTGTAACCTCTTCAGCACGTCTTTTCTCCAACAGTGGGACATTGCAGGGACTTCTTGCAGATAGCTTGGCTTCACATAGGCGTCTTCTAATTGTAACAGTCCTCACAGGGAACGTCACACCTTCTTTCATCTTCCTGGAGCTGATTGTTGGCTGAGTCTGCGCCATTTTGGCTATTCTTCTACCCAATCGAATGGTAGTTTTTCGCTTTCTTCCACGTCTTTCAGGTTTTGGTTGCCATTTTAAAGCATTTGTGATCATTTTAGCTGAGCAGCCGATCATTTTCTGCCCTTCTTTATGTTTTCCCCTCTCCAATCAACTTTTTAATCAAGGTACGCTGTTCTTCTGAACAATGTCTGGAACGACCCATTTTCCTCAGAATTTCAGAGAGAAATGCACTGTAACCAGCATGTCCAACATTTGCTGCCTTCCTTCCTTAAATAAGGGCAATAATTGCCACCTGTTTATCAAAGAATGAATGACCTCACTAATAGAACTCCACACTGCTATTATTTTGAACACGCCCCTTTCAATGAGTGATTCAATGACACAGAATCAGCAGCATGCATGTCATGACTGTTGGGTCTGTTGGATTTCTATTACTCTACTACACCTGATAGGAAATTATTTGCCATGTAGAAATATCATTTCTACCAAAAACAGTGATTGATCCGGTTAGTGATGTCTGACTGCTATTATTTTGAACACAACTCTTTGGCTCTGGGAGCAACGATCTGCAGAGGGACACGCTGACTATTGCAACTCCTTACTGGGATCTTCATACACTCAAATGGGACCATAAAGGAGGGAAGAAGAATCTACATAGCACAAAACCATTCAGGCATTTTATTATGTTAAATGCTTCAGATTACAATCACCATTCTGAGTGTAATCTGAAGCTTTTAACATAATAAAATGCCTGAATGGTTTTACAGCAATGTAGATTCTTCTTCCTTCCTTTATGGTCCCATTTGAGTATATGAAGATCCCAGTAAGGAGTTGCAATAGTCAGCGTGTCCCTCTGCAGATCGTTGCTCCCAGAGCCAAAGCGCTTATAGCTGGTTTATAATTATACCAGCATGGAGCTCTGGTGAGTTTGTTCAATTCGTCTGGTGGTGGATTTCACGTGGTTTTGTGGTTGCACAACAAAGATTAAATTAGAATAAAATTTTGAATATATATATATATATATATATATATATATATATATATGACATTTTTGGGCACTGATTTATTTATTAATATTGATTTATATAGTCACTTGGTCGCTTTTTATATATGCATGGTTTGAGTTTGATTATTTTTTAGTATTTGCACTATTGCATTTATTTATTGATTTTTTTTTTTTTTTTTTTTTTTTTTTTTGCTTGCGCTAACATTGATGCCTACCTTATTTGGTTTGTATCAGTAGAGATTTAATTGGTGAGGAGTGCTGTTCTAATTGATCAATTATCTTACCATTTCCTTCTATGGACACCGATGATGGGGCACAATTCCTCCCACTGATATAAGCAATTAGGTACTATTATTCCAACTAATCCCAAGGACGGGGCACTGTTCCTCCCACTGACACCAATGATGGGGCACTGTTCCTCCCACTGACACCAATGATGGGGCACTGTTCCTCCCACTGACACCAATGATGGGGCACTGTTCCTCCCACTGACACCAATGATGGGGCACTGTTCCTCCCACTGACACCAATGATGGGGCACTATTCCTCCCACTGATACCAATGATGGGGCACTATTCCTCCCACTGATACCAATGATGGGGCACTATTCCTCCCACTGACACCAATGATGGGGCACTGTTCCTCCCACTGACACCAATGATGGGGCACTGTTCCTCCCACTGATACCAATGATGGGGCAATGTTCCACCCACTAATACCAATGATGGGGCAATGTTCCACCCACTAATACCAATGATGGGGCAATGTTCCTCCCACTGACACCAATGATGGGGCAATGTTCCACCCACTAATACCAATGACTGGACACTATTCCTCCTTCCACTGACTACAAGCACAAAGTCTATTTATTTATTTATTCTTTTTTTTACTTCTACTGACCCTGGGACATTTTCTACTCCACTGGCCAGTCCAGCCTTCCTAAAGTCTGAAGGACAGTACACCGGCCCTTTATTTAGAAAGTTTGGAGACCCCTGCTCTAGAGACACTGTATGCAGGCAGCTTTTTATATCTCAGTGACCAGAAGACCTTTGCTTAGAGCAATACCACAGTCTATCTGTTTAACTTCATTACCAGTATTCACTAATGTTTATAGGCCCCACCATTGCTAGCAGAAGACAAAGGATACCACCATATCAGAGACTTTAAATGTCGCAGGACTCAAGTTGCAATCTCTAGTTAGACCTTTTCTCTTCTAAGGCCATTGGAATTAAGTTGTTGAAACTTACTACTTGTGACTGTATAATCTGTTAAATGTTGCTAATTGATTTCTATTTTCAGTATTCTGCTTTTATGTGTCAACTGGAGTTGTACATCCTAAACCCATTATTCCTGTAGCCTTCTCTTTTTTAAACAAGTCCTCTATAGAGGTATTGCTAAAGAATTGTGTATCTTGAATTATTCTATACTGTTGAAATGTCTAAACCCAGAGTGTCAGAGGCAGGGCTTTTTTTCTCAGAGGATAGGTGTAGGTACTCCCCCTTTCTGAGTCACCCCTTGTCTCCACCCCGTACACACCTTTTGAGCACTGTCCCTTGGTTCCACCCCCTACCCACCTACCAGTAAGGCCTTTTTAGAGAACACAGAACCAGATATTTTGTGGTGCTAAATAACTTGTATGGAGTGTGTTAATGATAACACAAAAGCAGTAGAATAGATCTCCTGCAGCCAGCAACAATAGATAGCCCCCAAGAAAAAAATAGACCCCCCCCCCACAAGATTAGTACCCTGCCAGAAACAATATACCTCCTGGCAGCCAGCATTAGTAGACCCCTTCCTCAACAGTAGATCCACCCCAGCAAAATATGACCCCCTTTAGCAACAATAGATCCACCACAAGCAGCAATAGATCCTCCATCAGCAACAACAGACCCCTTGCAGCAATAGATCACCCCCAAGTGACCACAAATCCCCTAGCACCCAGAATCAATAGACCCTCAGAGGTCAGAGGTGTCAGGAGGCTTGCAAGGTCGGGGAAACCACTGGGGACAAGCATTATCAAGCGGTCCCTGTGGGGGTAGCTCTGCATAAGAAGAATGCTGAACATCTTAACATTTAGTTTTGGGTGGATTTGACTTTTAACCGCCTCCTGCCCATATAAGGAAATGATGGGCGCAAGGCGGTTCTCTCATTCTGGGAGGACGTCATATGATGTTCTCCCACTCTAACCGTGCATGTGCGACTCCCGGGGGCGCGCAGCATGGCGATTGGTGGTGCAATGTGTCCCTCGGACACAGCGGATCACCGATCAACAGAAAGAGCCGAAGACGTTGACTCGGTCATGTGATCAGCTGTGTCCAATCACAGCTGATCATATGTAAATAAGGAATTGCCGGTTATCGGCATTTCTTTCCTCATGAGCTGTCACGCTGACAGAGGAGAGGAGAGCCGGTGATTGGAATTCCTTGGAGGGGACATGTACACTGATCATCAGGGCACTAATGATCAGTGTGCCCTGATCAGTGTAGCCCTAGTAGTGCCACCTGTCAGTGTCCATCAATGCCTCAAAAAATTATAAAATCTTCATATGGGTACAGTGTTGCATGAGCGCGCAATTGTCATCAAAGTGCGACAGAGCTGAAAGCAGAAAATTGGCCTGGGCAGGAAGGGGGTGTAAGTCCCCGGTAGGCAAGGGGTTAAAAGCCAGATCAGTGGTCTTCTGCAGACACCTGAATAACAATTCTTGATATGTAAGTCAAAGACCTAGCTTTTGAAGTATATGGCAAATCAAACAAAGGAGAGAATATCAAACACTCTTTTACTAATCAGTAAACCATAGCAACATCCTAAAATCGCTTCCAAATACCTTATATTGATTTATATCGATTGATTTTAGGTCACATGACCAAGATAGCGTCCAAGCAGTTTTTTCCTTCAAGGCGGTGGGTGGACTTTAATGACAGTCCCAGGTTGCGTCTCTCTGGAATAGGGCAATGGGGGATTTACATAGTAATTTTTACATAGTCTGACTGAAAAAAGACAAAAGTCCATCCAGTTCAACCATAAAAAAAAAAAAAAAGTTTTATAATCCTACACCCACAGTTGATCCAGAGGAAGGCAAAAAAAACCAGCAAAGCATGATCCAATTTGCTCCTGCAGGCGAAAAAATTCCTTCCTCATCCCCTGAGAGGCAATTGGATATTCCCTGGATCAACTTTACCTAAAATGTTATATCCAGTTATATTCTGTGTATCCAAGAAACAATCCAGGACTTTTTTGAAGCAATCCACTGAGCTGGCCACAACCAACTCTTGAGGGAGTCTATTCCACATTTTCACAGCTCTTACTGTGAAGAAACCTTTCCGTGTTTGGAGATTACATTTCTTTTTCATATCCCCCCTTATGTATTATACATGGAGATCATATCCCCCCTTATGTATTATACATGGAGATCATATCCCCCTTATGTATTATACATGGAGATCATATCCCTCCCTTATGTATTATACATGGCGATCATATCCCCCTTATGTATTATACATGGAGATCATATCCCCCCTTATGTATTATACATGGAGATCATATCCCCCCTTATGTATTATACATGGAGATCATATCCCCCCTTATGTATTATACATGGAGATCATATCCCCCCTTATGTATTATACATGGAGATCATATCCCCCTTATGTATTATACATGGTGATCACCCCCCCCACCCTTATGTATTATACATGGAGATCATATCCCCCCTTATGTATTATACATGGTGATCATATCCCCCCTTATGTATTATACATGGAGATCATATCCCCCCTTATGTATTATACATGGAGATCATATCCCCCCTTATGTATTATACATGGAGATCATATCCCCCTTATGTATTATACATGGTGATCACCCCCCCCACCCTTATGTATTATACATGGAGATCATATCCCCCCTTATGTATTATACATGGAGATCATATCCCCCTTATGTATTATACATGGCGATCATATCCCCCCTTATGTATTATACATGGAGATCATATCCCCCTTATGTATTATACATGGTGATCATATCCCCCCCTTATATATTATACATGGTGATCATATCCCCCCTTATGTATTATACATGGAGATCATATCCCCCCCTTATATATTATACATGGAGATCATATCCCCCTTATGTATTATACATGGTGATCATATCCCCCCTTATGTATTATACATGGAGATCATATCCCCCCTTATGTATTATACATGGAGATCATATCCCCCCTTATGTATTATACATGGTGATCATATCCCCCCCTTATGTATTATACATGGAGATCATATCCCCCCCTTATGTATTATACATGGAGATCATATCCCCCCCTTATGTATTATACATGGAGATCATATCCCCCCTTATGTATTATACATGGAGATCATATCCCCCCTTATGTATTATACATGGAGATCATATCCCCCCTTATGTATTATACATGGAGATCATATCCCCCTTATGTATTATACATGGAGATCATATCCCCCCTTATGTATTATACATGGAGATCATATCCCCCCTTATGTATTATACATGGTGATCATATCCCCCCCTTATGTATTATACATGGAGATCATATCCCCCCTTATGTATTATACATGGAGATCATATCCCCCCTTATGTATTATACATGGTGATCATATCCCCCCCTTATGTATTATACATGGAGATCATATCCCCCTTATGTATTATACATGGAGATCATATCCCCCCTTATGTATTATACATGGAGATCATATCCCCCCTTATGTATTATACATGGAGATCATATCCCCCTTTAATCTCCTCTTCTCAAGAGAGAATAAATTCAGCTCCTCTAATCTTTCCTCATAGCTGATCTCCTCCATGCCTCGTATCAGTTTGGTTGCCCTTCTCTGTACTTTCTCCAGTTCCCCAATGTTCTTTTTGTTAATTGGTGCCCAAAACTGAACTACATATTCCGGATCCGTGTACAATCACTTTTAGAGTTTTGTATTTTGCTATATAACTTCTGAGACCTTTGCCATTAGTCGGGTAGACTGAGTAAAATTCTAATTGCAGTGAATTCCACATGTATGACTAAAGTGTACCTGTCACCGGTTCACAATGGAATCATTAATTTTCTCATCTTATACATGCCAGGTAATTCATTAGATGCCAGCCACGAGCAGTACGGTGTCATTAAAGTGCGGCATGGACAAAAAAAATCTTGCATTTATTTTACAAAGTTATACTTTAACACATGATGAGAATGAGGAGGAGGGGGGTGTAGAGGAATGGAGGGTTTTGTGTGTTTTTTTTTTTTTTTTTTTAAATTCGTATGCATCAATCTGAACTCCAGGTGAATGGATAAATACACAGAATACATATTGGGGGAATTTTACTAAAACTGGTGCACACAGAAACAAAAAGATGGAAAAAACACTGGTAATAGCATTTCGTTTTTTGTTTTTTTTTTGTTTTTTTTAGGAGCATTAGCATTTTATTAGTGTTTTTACAGTACATGTAGGAAAAAAGAAAATGCTAGAAAAAAGCTGTTAGAAGTGTTTATCGTTTTTTTTCTGGTGGAAATACTTTAGCACATGATGAGGAGGAAGAGGATGTAGAGGAATAAAGGATTTTGTGTTTTTTTTTTTTTTTTTTATTTGGTATGTATTAATCTGAACTCCAAGTCGATGGCTAAATACACATTCAGAATACACATTGGGGGATTTTACTAAAACTGGTGCACACAGAGGGGTTGATTTACGTAGGCTCCGTGCATGCTAGTATTTTTTTTTTTTAAACTAACAAAAAGCTGGAAAAGACACTGGATAAAAAAATGCTGGTAATAACGTTTTTTTTTTTTTTTTTTGTAGCATTTTTTTAGGAGCGTTAGCAGTTTATTAGTGTTTTTACAGTACATGTAGGAAAAAAAAAAAAAAAAGAAAATGCTAGAAAAAAAGCTGTTATGATTTAGGAGTGTTTTATCGTTTTTTTTTCTGGTGGGAAAAATGCTCAAAAAAAAAAATTCTACAAAAACTTTTTTTTTTTTTTCGTGCTCCTAGAAGCTGAAGCTCAAAAACCACTAATAGCCTAAGGTAGTGTGTATGAACTCATAGAAACACACTTTTTAGCTTCTAGGAGCAGAAAAAACCCACTAATAACAGCTTCTAGGAGCTTAATAAAAAACTAGTGTGCGTGGAGCCTAAAGGCAATGAGACTGTGCACTTTGCAAAGTGCAGTTGCTCCAGAGCTTAGTAAATGAGGTGAAGCTTCATTTAACAAAAAATACCCAATCACGTGCAAGGGAAAAAAAAAACTGCATTTTTTGCTTGCACATGATTGGATGATGGAAGTCAGCAAAGCTTCTGCCCATTTACTAAGCTCTGGAGCAACTGCACTTGCAAAGTGCACAGTCTGATTGCCTTTAGTAAATCAACCCCAGAATCTGGTGCAGCTGTGCACAGAAACCAATCAGCTTCCAGGTTTTAGGCTGGCTCCATTCACACCTAGGCAGTTTGCTTTTTGTCTGTTTTGTAGTGCTGTTTGCAGTTTTGCATTCTACGCACATTTATGATGCATTTTTAACACATTTTTACTGTGTTTTTTGCATTTTGTTTATCTTTTTTTTTTTTTTTTTTTTTTTTACAGTTAATTTTTTTTTGTTGCTGGGTAGAATAAAAATGCAAAACTAAAAAAAAATGCATTTCAGCAGCTTCTCCATTGAACTCTATTGTAGCAAAAATTCTGCTTTTTGCTTTTATAAAAAGTCCCTGATCCTTCCCAAAAAGGCAGTAGCTCAAAAAAGCACAGATGTGAACGTGTTCCATAGGCAACCATGTTAAATGGACTATTGTGCGTTTCTGTAAAAAACGCATAGGTGTAAACAGAGCCTTAGTGCCTGGTCACACCTGTGCAATGTGCAAATTGAAATCGCATTTAAAGAATGTGAATGTCAACGTCTTAACGTGTGCGATTTGCTGCAGCGCGATTTCCAAAGTAGTTCTCGCGTTTACTTTTTCTGCAGTTTATTGCAGTTTCACATACATAGAATGTATTGGAAATCGCAAAGAAATAGTTGAAAAGTGCAATAAAGTATGCAGAAATCGCACACAAGTCGCAGCGATGTGACCTGTGACTTACACCTCGGTCACATCGGGTGCGACTTGGCATACGATTTGCATGCCCTGCAACTTGCAAATCGTATCTCAAATCGCACCCTATAGTCTGCTATTAGAGCGGTCATATCGGCGCGGTTCCGTCTTGGTTGGAGCCCCACCGATTTCTAAAGTAGTACATGCACGACTTTTGTTGCGATTTGCATAGACATCTGTGTCAGATGTCTTGCAAATCGCAAGAAATAGGCAAGTCACCCGATCTTGAAATCGTGCGACTTCACTGTAAGTCGCACGATTTCAAAATCGTCTTTGATGTGACTGGGGGGGCTTATTGTCAAAGCATCATTGAACAAACTAAAGTTAGAAGCTGATTGGCAGCCATGCACAGCTGCTCCGGTTTTACCCTAGATTACCGAGCGAACGACGTTTCCAATTTTTGGACGAAAAATTGTTCGGAATTTGAACCATGTATGGCCTGAATTAGTAAATCTCCCCCATAGTCTTATCTGCCTTTAAGCAAGGTCAATATTTATTTATTTCAGGTACTTATATAGCGCCATCAATTTACATATATATTGTACATTCACATCAGTCCCTAACCCTCAAGGGGTGTACAATCGAAGGTCCCTAACTTACATTCATCCATACACATACTAGGGACAATTTAGATAGGATCCAACTATCTTACCAGCATGTCTTTGGAGTGTGGGTGGAAACCGGAGTACCCGGAGGAAACCCACGCAGGCACGGGGAGAACATGCAAACTTCAGGCAGGTGGTGCTGTGGTTGGGATTCGAACCAGCAACCCGGGTACTGCCAGGCGGAAGTGCTAACCACTTAGCCACTGTGCTGCCCATATCTATTATTATTTTCCTGTTCAACGTGTATTTACTAAAATGACAGGTGCACTTTCACTGTGACAAATGAACAATTTATTTTTTTTCTCTTTTGATCTTTATGTTTTTTGTCCTTTTTTTTTTTTTTTAAGGTGTGAAAGTGGTTCCCATCCCCGTCCTGTCCGATAACTACAGCTACCTGGTCATTGACACCACATCCAGCCAGGCAGTGGCCGTGGACCCCTCAGACCCCGTTGCTGTACAGGTAGGTCATGAAACACTTTGTATTGCCGTTGTAGCAGAGGCAGCTTGACCATGTCCCAGGTGGTTGTCGTGTTATTTTCATTCATTCATTCATTCATCCAGGTATAGAAAAAGAAACCATTCTGAGCTGCAGAATTGATAAATTGAATAGATTTGTACCCAGGGGCGGACTGACCATTTGGAAACTCGGGCACTGCCCGAGGGCCCAGGGTCAGTGGGGGGCCCCATGAGATGCCCCTGGTACCTTTTTTATAGGCTTTTTTGAGTTTGGGCAAGGACACAGGGGCCCCATGATCCCCTATTGCCCGGGGGCCCCATGAGTTGTCAGTCCGCCCCTGTTTGTACCTATGATGTCATCACCTTGCCGCCACTTTCACAGCTACAGTCTGACACCTGGAGGAGGGTCTGCTCAGCTGCGTAACGTCCTTTCCTCCTTTCTTTTTTTTTTTCTCACATCCTTTGATTCCTGTCCTCGGTTTCAGCGAAATCAGGCTTAAAGCAGTATTTAAACCCAAAACCAAAAATTTCATATATTGTAGCTTACTAATCATCAGATGTGGTGGCTGCATTCGGTTTTTTTTTTTTCCTCTGTTCTCACCTGTTGATCTGGCCAGTAACACACCTCCTGTATTAGTGTGCGCCCACTCTGGATCAAGGAGCACAGGGGGCACCTTTGGATAACAGCATTGTCAGACTTGGGGGAGGGGAGTATTAGATGTCCTATCAGATTTAGATTCACTAACAAATTGAAGCCAAACTCCAGCTCACGCTTTATAATCCGTTCCAGCAAACATTTTTTTTTTCTTTTGAATTAAAGATTTTACATAAATCAATAAAAATGATCATTGTAAGCAAGTGGTAAATGGTTTGCTCATGCCTGTAAACTGATACATCTGGAAGAGAGCGTGTTCTGTTGGAAAACAACAGATTTACTGGCTGGATCACCAGATGAAAAAATAATCCTAAAAAAGAAAACTAAGGCAGCCACCACATTGAAGAATTGGTAAGCTGCAATATGTTAAATGTTTGCTTTTGGGTTTGATACTGCTTAAAATTCAGCACTGGAAAGCAAATGCATCAAATTCATAATCATTGTAAGGCTGGGTTCACATTGATGTGGTGCGGAATTCCGCACCGCATCAGAATCGTGTGAATTTTGGGTTCTCCAGCTGACTGCCCTCTTCCTTATCCAGCCCAGGGGGTGCAAGGTTACTCATACTGTCCTTCCTGGGAGCTTTCTGGGTTGGTGGCTGCCTTCAGGTCTTCCACTGGGCAGGCTCCTTCCCTGCTGCTCAGGCTGTCCCTCTTAGCCGACTGTGGCCCAGTGGAGGTCCCCTCTTCAAGCACCTGCTTGTATGTAGGCCCAGGGGCGGACTGAGCATTCCAGCACTTGGGCACTGCCCGGGGTCAGTAGGGGGCCCCATGAGCTGCCCCTGGTACCTTTCATAGGCTTTGTTGGGTGTGGTTTGAGTGTGGGCGAGGGCACGGGCCCCATGATCCCCTATTTCCCGGGGGTCCAGTGAGTTGCCAGTCCGCTCCTGTGTAGGCCCCTTCCCTGGGCTCCCTCCCTGGCTCCACAGCCCGGTCTCTTACTCCGTCTTACACCGGACACACTCTGACCGCATGCAAATTCCGCACCACATCAGAATCGCACCCCATAAACGCGAACCGATGCGGGTGTGTATGTTAACAACCTCCAAAATCGGTCCACAAAATGTGGTGCGATGTGCAGAATCGGATGACATAGGTGTGAATACCCATGCAATCCGATTCTAGTGCAGACCCTAAAAAGGGTCCTGCACCTTTTTGGTGCGAGTGTGGTGTGATTTGAGCCATACAATCGCACCACACACAAATCGCATGTGATTTGCACAGGAATGCAGTGCGGTTCCTGTGCGAATCACATGCGATATACCGCACCTCATTAGTGTGAACCCGAGCTAAACCTGCTTCTCAATCAAAAGCATAGTCCACATTTGGACTGCAATGTAATGTGTTTTTTGGGTTAGATACCACAGCCCTAAGAACTACATGGGGGTGGTAGGGGGACTGGTGCCAGTGCACATGATTGAACATTGCCGGTCCCTAGGACAGGAAAAGATGAAATTTACAGGAAATGTGCCTTGGATATAGTATATCGCTGCATACCTCACTGTTATGGTTTTGTGGAATGAACATAAGCTACATTATTTCTAATGCACTGTTGGATCTTCAATTTTGACCAGAGCTTGACAAAGTTTTTCCAAGAGATATACTTTTATTAGTGTAGCACTACCCCCTTAGGAGTCGCTGAGTTATTTGGGCCCCCTATAGGCCTGCACAGCTGGGCAACATGCATCTTCTTCCTCCACACTTGCACACGGAGACAGTAACCAGTCCTTAGGCTTGTTTTTGTGATTTTATTTAGGGGTAATAAACTTGGATGGGATTGAGGGATGCATGGGATGCCCAAGGAACTGTGAACTGTGGGGACAAACTATGTACAAGTCTATGGACAGGAAATTCTGTTTCTTCTTTGAAGAGCTCTCCGGTGTACCTCCTCAGACCCCAGATGAATTCTCCTCTTCACTCAGCAGTACTAAGGGTATTCCCTGGGCAAAGGGATCCAAAAGTTGTCAGAGATTAAACAGTCCTGGCCAAGAAGCTAGTTGGGTTCTCCACCTGACTGCCCTCTTCCCTAATCCGGCCAAGAGGGTGCAAGGTTACTCACACTGTCCTTCCTGGGAGCTTTCTGGATTGGTGGCTGCCTTCAGGCCTTCCGCTGGGCTGGCTCCTTCCCTGGCGCTCAGGCTGTCCCTCTTAGTAGACTGTGGCACAGTGGAGGTCCCCTCTTCAAGCACCTGCCTGTATGTAGGTCCAGGGGCGGACTAACCATTCCAGCACTTGGGCACTGCCCAAGGGCCCAGGGTCAGTAGGGGGCCCCATGAGATGCCCCTGGTACCTTTCATAGGCTTTTTTGGGTGTGGGTGAGGACACAGGGGCCCCGTGATCCCCTATTGCCTGGGGGCCTCGTGAGTTACCAGTGCGACCCTGTGTAGGCCCCTTCCCTGGGCCCCCTCCCTGGCTCCACATTCCAGTCTCCTACTCCATCTTCCACCCAACACACTCTGACCACCTCATTCTGATCAGGCTCTATCATATCTGAGCGCTGTCCTGACCAGGTGCGGACTGACAACTCATGGGGCCCCCGGGCAATAGGGGATCATGGGGCCCCTGTGTCCTTGCCCAAACTCAAAAAAGCCTATGAAATAGGTACCAGGGGCATCTCATGGGGCCCCCTACTGACCCCGGGCCTTCGGGCAGTGCCCGAGTTTCCAAATGGTCAGTCCGCCCCTGGTCCTGACCCCATGCCAATCTCCCTGCTTGGGGATTGGTCAGGGTCCCTCAGGCATGCAGATAAGCTCCTCCTCAAACCCCCCCCCCCCCCACCCACTGCCTTCTAGAAACTTCCCAAGCCTCTAGAGCAGGGGGAGGAATCGGGGAAATGATCTGCAGAGCACTGACCCAAGGTGACCTGGCTGACTCACAACCAGGCTGACTCATGCCCAGGCTGCTATTCAGCCTCTGCCTAAAAAAAACTAGCTAATGACCCCTGGCTAACAAGAGGGGCGCTACATTCGTTTTGGATAGAATGGGGAAGAATTAGACCCTGTCTGTGCTCGACTGGGGAGATCCACCCTTTTCTATTCGTACTGGTGACCACGGACATCGAGAAGGAGAAAACATGACAAAATGCAAAAATTTTAACGTTTGTCCTCAGAAAATAAGATGAGGAAAAATTTTCCAATGGGACACCGATTCTGTCGACAGCTGTCTAAGATGGGAATTCCCCTCACCTTGGGAAATGTCCTGTTGCTTCCCTAGTTACATAGTTAGTCTGGCTGAAAAAAGACAAAAGTCCATCCAGTTCAAACATTTAAAAAAAAAAAGTTATAATCCTACACCCACAGTTGATCCAGAGGAAGGCAAAAAAATCAGCAAAGCACGATCCAATTTACTTCTGCTAGGGAAAAAAATTCCTTCCTGATCCTCCTAGAGGCAATCGGATATTCCCTGGATCAACTTTACTTATAAATGTTAGTATCCAGTTATATTCTGTGTATCCAAGAAATAATCCAGGACTTTCCTACAGCAATCCACTGAGCTGGCCAGAACCAACTCTTGAGGGAGTTAATTCTACATTTTCACAGCTCTTACTGTGAAGAAACCTTTCCAATGTTTGAAGATTAAATTTCTGGGACAGGAAGTTCGATAGAAATTTCCTCCAAAGGAAAATAGACAGCAAAAAATAAACTAGCAGCGCTTTTTACTTCTTCCCTACTCTATCCAAAACTAATAAAGTAAAGTTTTGGCTATACATACTTTCCAAAAAAATGTATGTATTGAGATATGGTGTCGCATTTTTGGGTTTACATACACGTTGGGGCTCATTCACATTGGCCTATGTGTATTTCCTGCATTGAACGTAGACTCTTGCTGGCAGAGCTAGCAGAAGATCCTGTGTAAAATTTGCGCCAAAAATGGCACATTTAGATGAGTACAGTGCTTCTTTCATTCCAATGAATGGTGACACATGCACATGCATAAGCGTTTATGCTCATGCACAGAATAAATCTGCAAATCTGTGTGCCCCTGGACGCAGCTGTGTCCTAAAATTTATTTTTTTTTTTTTGTGTGCGGCTAAGGATTTTATATTTTTACATGTTATTACAGCTGTGTGAATGGGCTCATTGATTACTGTGGGCAGCACAGTGGCTAAATGGTTAGCACTTCCGCCTGGCAGTACTCGGGTCGTTGGTTCAGATCCCAGCAATGGCACCACCTGCCTGGAGTTTGCATGTTCTCCCTGTGACTGCGTGGTTTTCCTCCGGGTACTCCGGTTTCCTCCCACACTCCAAAGACATGCTGGTCGGTTAATTGGTTCCTGTCTACATTGTCCCTAGTATGTGTATGTATGAATGTGAGTTAGGGACCTTAGATTGTACACCCCTTGAGGGTTAGGGACTGATGTGAATGTACTATATGTATGTAAAGCACTGCATACATTGTCGGCGATATATAAGTACCTGAAATAAACACAGCATTTTTTTTTCTACCCATGTGAATAAGCCCTAAGCTGGTAAAAATGGATGTGCAAAATACAGTGACCCGTAGCAAGCAACAGAGGACTGAAATCTAGTTGCTAGGCTAGCTGCACTTTTCCAGTTGCTCTCCTACTGAGCCATGTAATATAGCTAATTGGAAAATTATGGGGGTACTAAAAAAAGGATTGTGATTGTCACGGAAAGTATTTTCTCCAGGAGTTGATGTATTTGGGTACCAGGGGAGTAATATCACTCGTTGCATCTGTTTGGCCCTCCCTGCCCTTTGCCCGGCCAGCGAGGGACGAGCCCAGGTTGGGAGCTCTCTGCGGGGCTGCGGTTGGGTTTGGGTTGGATCCAGACAGGGATCTCTCGGTATTATCTCGTCAATCCCAGGATTGGGAAACAATAGAGTTCAAAGCCCAGTGCTCGGAAAATGTCACGCCACTCCAATAAAAGGGAAAGTCGAGGGGCTTTGTTTTCAGAACGTGCTTAAAAGGAATCTGTATTGTTCTAGCAAAATTGTTTTAACTCCTTGAGAGCGAGATGAGGTTGTTTCAATGGATTGCTGGGAAGCTCTGGGATTGATGGTGTAGCACCCTACTAGTGTAGAGTAGGCTGCTAGGTAAATTGAATTGGCTCCACTGTAATCATCGACCTTACTAACCGTTCCATGTCTGCCAGCCCTCTCTGCCAATCCCTCCACTGGCCTCCACTCCGTGTCCTCCATCCCTCTCTGCCAATCCCTCCACTGGCCTCCACTCCATGTCCTCCATCCCTCTCTGCCAATCCCTCCACTGGCTTCCACTCCGTGTCCTCCATCCCTCTCTGCCAATCCCTCCACTGGCTTCCACTCCGTGTCCTCCATCCCTCTCTGCCAATCGCTCCACTGGCCTCCACTCAGTGTCCTCATCCCTCTCTGCCAATTCCTTTCACTGGCTTCCACTCCATGTCCTCCACCCTTCTCTGCCAATCTCTCCACTGGCCTCCACTCAGTGTCCTCCATCCCTCTCTGCCAATCCCTCCACTGGCCTCCACTCCATGTCCTCATCCCTCTCTGCCAATCCCTCCACTGACCTCCACTCCGTGTCCTCCATCCCTCTCTGCCAATCCCTCCACTGACCTCCACTCCGTGTCCTCCATCCCTCTCTGCCAATCCCTCCACTGGCTTCCCATTGCCCAATGAATAAAATTCAAAACATTAACAATAACGTATAAAAGCATTTATAACTCTGCCCCAAATTACATCACCAATCTTGTCTCCAAATATCACCCACACCGTCCTCTCCACTCCTCCCATGACCTCCTGCTCTCTAGCTCCCTTGTCTCCTCCTCCCATGCTCATCTCCAGGACTTCTCCAGAGCCTCCCCATCCTCTGGAACTCTCTACCTCAATTTATCAGACTATCGCCTACTCTGCTAACTTTTAGGCGATCTCTGAAAACCTTCCTCTTCAGGGAAGCCTATCCTGCCCTCAGCTAATAATGGAATCTTCTATTCCTCCTACCAGTCCATCCCCCACAGTTATTACCTTTTGTACCACTAGCCCCTCCCTCTTAGATTGTAAGCTCCTAACCCTCTTGTATTGAACTAGATTGTTGCTGTATAGTCTCCCGTTATATTGTAAAGCGCTGAGCAAACTGTTGGCTATATAAACCCTGTATAATAATAATAATAACCAGAGGAGCAGCGCTTTACATATACTGAATATATTGTACATTCACATCATGGCAGCAGTCTTTAAAAAAAAAAAAAAAAGTCTAGGCACAATTAACTATGACAGACGTCCACGTTTCATCATTTAGCAACCAAAAACACTCTCTCAAGCACACCTGTTATTATATACCCTAGCATTAGCATATAAGCACCTAATATTTTGTTAGTAAAGCATATCCTATTTATTCCTTTAACACAGACAAGGCTGAGCTGTTAATACAACAACCCCTCAAAACCATTTTATATTTCCCATTTAAAATAACACCCGTATTAATTACCAATTAAACCAGATAAAGGAGACATTCATTCAGAACCAGTTATTGCATAAGAAACCGAACATTACCAACAGTGCCAAATTTTTGTTATTTAATCATCAGTAACACTGTAATAACCGTTTCTTTAACACAGATAAGGCTGAGTTATGTTTTTATTAAAACCGTGTTCTACCTCTTAAACCAGGTAAAGGAGCGGTTCATGCAGAAATCCAAGTCTGTTCTGTGGGCTCGCATTTTTTTCTTCAATAATTAAATAACTAGTCTGTAAAGGTTTGTATTGTTTCTCTAAAGCAGTGGTCTCCAAACTGCGGCCCGGGGACTGGATGTGGCCCTTTGCTTGCTTTTATTTGGCCCATGGGGCATTATTCCCCCCCCCTGTCAGCAACAGTGGGGCATAGTTCCTGCCACTGACACCGACAAAAGGACACTATTCCTCCTATTGATACCAATGATGGGGCACTATTCCTCCCATTAATATCAATGATGGTTCACTATTCCTCCCATTGATACCAATGATGGGGAACTATTCCTCCTATTGATATCAGTGATGGGGCACTATTCTTCCCATGGACACCAATGAATAGGGCACTATTCCTCCTACTGACACCAATGATGGAGCACTATTCCTCCCACTCATACCAATGATGGGGCACTATTCCTCCTATTTATATCAATGATGGGGCACTATTCTTCCCATGGACACCAATGATAGGGCACTATTCCTCCTACTGACACCAATGATGGAGCACTATTCCTCCCACTGATACCAATGATGGGGCACTATTCCTCCTATTTATATCAATGATGGGGCACTATTCCTCCCATTGATACCAATGATGGGGCACTATTTCTCCTATTGATATCAGTGATGGGGCACTATTCCTCCTATTTATATCAATGAAGGGACACTATTCTTCTTATGGACACCAATGATGGGGCACTATTCCCCCTACTGACACCAATGATGGGGCACTATTCCTCCCATTGATACCAATGATGGGGCACTATTCCTCCCACTGACACCAATGATGGGGCACTATTCCTCCCACTGACACCAATGATGGGGCACTATTCCTCCCACTGACACCAATGATGGGGCACTATTCCTCCCACTGACACCAATGATGGGGCACTATTCCTCCCACTGACACCAATGATGGGGCACTATTCCTCCCACTGACACCAATGATGGGGCACTATTCCTCCCATTGATACCAATGATGGGGCACTATTCCTCCCATTGATACCAATGATGGGGCACTATTCCTCCCACTGACACCAATGATGGGGCACTATTCCTCCCACTGACACCAATGATGGGGCACTATTCCTCCCACCGACACCAATGATGGGGCACTATTCCTCCCACCGACACCAATGATGGGGCACTATTCCTCCCACCGACACCAATGATGGGGCACTATTCCTCCCACCGACACCAATGATGGGGCACTATTCCTCCCACCGACACTAATGATGGAGCACTATTTCTCCCACCGACACCAATGATGGTTCACTATTCCTCCCACCGACACCAATGATGGTTCACTATTCCTCCCACCGACACCAATGATGGTTCACTATTCCTCCCACTGACACCAATGATGGTTCACTATTCCTCCCACTGACACCAATGATGGTGCACTATTCCTCCCACTGACACCAATGATGGTTCACTATTCCTCCCACTGACACCAATGATGGTTCACTATTCCTCCCACTGACACCAGTGATGGGGCACTATTCCTCCCACTGACACCAGTGATGGGGCACTATTCCTCCCACTGACACCAGTGATGGGGCACTATTCCTCCCACTGACACCAGTGATGGGGCACTATTCCTCCCACTGACACTAGTGATGGGGAATTCTCCCATTGACACCAATGATGGGGCACTATTCCTACCACTCACACCAATGATGGGGCACTATTACTTCCCCTAGTAGCAACGATGGGGCATGGTTTACTCCCACTGATGCCAGAATATTTTCTTCTCCCACTGGCCACAGTCCAGCCCCCCAAAAGTTTGAAGGACAGTAAATTGGCCCTTTGCTTAGAAAGTTTGGAGACCCCCTGCTCTAAAGTAAAATTTGTGCTGATAAAAATGGTTAACATTGAACCTGTACTCTGCTGTTCTACTCAAATCCTGCATAAGTATATCCATTATAAGATATCTGTTATCTTTTTGTATTTGAAAAGCCTCTTCTGGGCCCCTCTATTATTTAGTTCCACTCTACCACTAGAGCTTGACTTTTCCCTAACTTCTTGTCTGATTGCAATCCTCTTGTGCAAAGAGCATGTCCCTAAAGTAAACTCAAAGTAAATATTCACTACAATATGTTATATGGAACATTTAGAAATGCTCGTTGTGCCTAAGCAGTACCCAAAAAATGTACATTGTACTAAGCTCTTTCCTGTGCCTAGGAACTCCTGTCCCTTGCCAGTCAAAACCGTAAATCTTCAGATTAAGATCATTTAGAGCACTGCTGCCTCTGATTGCTGATCTCACTAGATTTGGAGTGAGATCTGGTCATATTACTTATTGAGTTGCTCACTGTTCTCCTTGCTGGAGAGGAAGCTGTACCTGAGGGCCTACAGTACAAGAATCCCCCTGCTGCATTCATTCTGTGGATCTGTGCTTCCTCCACCTCACCTATCACTGCCTGAAGGTCCTCCATCATTAATGGGGAAGCCGCTCTGACCAGAGAAAACAAAGCCTACCAAGATGCTGAGACAGTGCAGAACAAGGCATGTGAAACCACTACTATGGAAAAGAGCAGCTTCAGGTAGACCACAAGCATTACTGATGACAAGTTCTTTGCCCTCTGCCTTCCTTTTTTTAGCCACAGCTTCCACAGTGCAGGGCCTGACCACTGAGATGGTGTCTTTGGATTATGAAATCTTAGAAAATCAGGCCCTAGGAATAATGTGAATCTAAATCAGAGAGGGGCTAATAAAGGTAATAGCATGTATTCTGTGTTCTCTGCCCATTAGGGTAACCATACATGTTACTGCTACAGGTGCTTATATAGCGCCATCAATGTACACAGTGCTTTACATGTATTGTATATTCACTTCAGTCTGCCCTAAAGAAGTGTACAATCTAAGGTCCCTAATTCACACTCATACATACACATACTAGGGCCATTTTAGACAGCATGCTCCTACCAGCATGTCTTTGGAGTGTGGGAGGAAACTGAAGTACCTGGAGGAAACCCGCACAGGGAGAACATGACAAAACTCCAGTTAGGTTGTGCCGTGGTTGGGATTCCAACCAGGCTAGGCAGAAGTGCTAACCACTTAGCCACTCTGCAGTTACATACAGTACAATCTTTGAAAACTCTACCCAATGAGGATCTACTCTACTCTACCAAATGAGGATCTACCCAAACTGTCCAGTCAGTCTGTAGCCAATCAGTCAGGATCCTTGCACGGCATTAGCTGTTGGTAGAATACGTACAGCCTTGAGGAACAAATGGAAAGAAGAGACATGATTGAAACCTTTACATAAACGAAGGCTGTAAATGGGGACAGTATTTTCAATAAAAACGAAGATGAAGATCACGGGGACAAACTAGCAGGAGGAAAGTTCAAAACTAATCTTAGAAAGTATTTTTACTGAAAGAGTAGTTGATGCTCTGAACTGACTGCCAGCAGCGGTAGTGAGCCAGTCAACAGTAAGTGGAGTTAAAGGAGAACCAAACCCAAGAACAAAAATTTAATATATTGCAGCTTACAGTTGAGATGGTTGCATTTGATTTTTTTCTTTTTTTTTTTTTCCAAGTTTAGAAAGTTTTCAGCAAATACAGAAAATATAAGCTACATATAGTGAAGCGCTCCACAAAAAGTGCACATAAACAAGATGCATCACAATTGCATAATAAACACTGCTATATCAATAAAGTGCATCAAAGAAGTGCATATCAAAAGAAGTCGTTTTTTTTTTTTTTTTCTTTTCAAAAGGAATTAACCACTTCAAGTCCGGACACTTTCCCCCCCTTCCTGTCCCGGCCAATTTTTAGCTTTCAGCACTATCTCACTTTGAATGACAATTGCGCGGTCATGCAACACTGTACCCATATGAATTTTTTAGCATTTTTTTTTAGACCGATAAAGCTTTATTTTGGTGGTATTTATTCACCGCTGGGATTTTTATTTTTTTTGCTATGTAAATGAAAAAGTCAAAAAATTTTGAAAAAAAGTGTTTTTCTTATAAGATTTTGCAAATAGTATTTCATCATAAATCTTGGCCGAAATTTATTCCGTTATCTTTTTAGTAAAAAAAAAATAACCCAAATTAGTTTATAACCAAAAATTATGATTTTTAAAATTTATTTTTTTTCCTTTTTTTATATTTATTTATTTTTTTACCTACTGTCACCCTACCAGTACAGTGTCACCATGGTGATGCTGTACTACTTGTGGGGGGTGATGAAGATTTTTTTTTTTTTAAACTGATTGCTTTTAGACCCATAAATGCTGTAAAAGTAATCATTTCTCCTCTCTGGCTGCATTCTTGCAGCCATTGAGAAATACTGTGTGAGCTGTGATTGGCCCCAGTTTGTTACATGGTACAAGGCAGTTGTGAATAGCCCTGTACCATCTGACCTCTGTGATCATTCACAGATTTCACACGTAGTAAGCAATGATGTCAGAAGTGACATCTTGCTTACTACTCTGCATGTGAACACTGATTGGCCAATCAGTGATCACATGATCGGGACCGCGCACAGAGGTCCCGTACGACTATCGGTGTTCCACTGTGTCCGGAAGACACAGCGGGCACTGGATCGCGGTGCTGCGCGCTCCCAGGGAGCACGCACAGCTAGAAAATGAACGGCAACCTGCCCCTGGAGTGCCACCGTCCTGCCGTTTATAAACAGCAGGCGGACGGCAAGTGGTGAAAAATGCATGAACACCATAGACATTTCAATAAATCGTGAAAGAAATCCCAAAAAGTCCAATATATTGCTCTTCACCTTGATCCGCCATAATTTTGCCACCACTGTGCCCAAATGGATGTCTCCCCACCTTACAAGAAGGACCCCTTGTAAGGACCCCTACAAAGGCTAAATCCCCTTTTCTGGCACGCCGGTCGTCCTAATGCAGCACTCATAAGGTGTAAACCTAAGGAAAGCTTCATAGTGTAAAACTTTTCAAGTCTAGTCTTTGCCCAGCGTGATGACGTGCCGCCCAACTAACGCGTTGCGTCCTTCCTGGACTTTCTAAAATACAGAAAATACCTGTTGATTTTGCCAGAAATGCAGTGATCTTGTCACTTCCTGTGAGGTGCACTGAAAAATATCTTCCTACCTAGTTATCATTTTTGTAAACTACCAGTTGCCCTGTCCCCAATCTGATGGAGATGAAGAGATACAGAGATGTTTTTCGTCCATATCAGGGGCCTCGGGCGACAACCATGACTCCCTCCATAGATGGAGGAATGACGTAGCCACCCAGGGACAGGAATTGTGTTATTTGCAGGATGAAGATGAAAATATAATAGGAACAAAATTGGTAAAAGGAAAACTAATGGAGCCACCATACCAAGGACTTGTAAGCTGCAATATATTACATTTTTGATTTTGAATTTAGACTGGGCAGCACAGTGGCTAAATGGTTAGCACTTCTGCTGGGCAGTACTATGGTCGTTGGTTCGAATCCTAACCATGGCACCACCTGCCTGGAGTTTGCATATTCTTCCTGTGCCTGCGTAGGTTTCCTCCGGGTACTCCGGTTTCCTCCCACATGCCAAAGACATGCTGGTAAGTTAATTGCCTCCTGTCTAAATTGTCCCTAGTATGTGTATGTATGAATGTGAGTTAGGGACCTTAGATTGTACGCCCCTTGAGGGTTAGGGACTGATGTGAATGTACAATATATATGTAAAGCGCTGCGTACATTGATGGCGATATACAAGTACCTGAAATAATAGATACGCTATTAAAGAATATGTAAACCCAATATTCCATAATCCTGATATGTGCCTGATGTACCATGTACAAGTCTCCATCCACAAGTCATTGTGCTCTCCTCCAGCGATCAGACTTGTGTTGACACACCTCTCCTGCACAGCCATTCACTGGGAAGATCAGTGTACTGCTGTTTCTCCTCCCCCAGCTCTTATGCAGCTGACAACAGAGGGAACGTGATCACTTATATAAAAAAAAAAAGGGGGGGGGGTTTCTTTAATATTTTTTATATCTATACACAAATGTTTTACCTTTCATTTTGTTTTTGAACTGAATGGGTTGATTTACAAGATGTGGGTTCACAAATTAAAAATTTAAACGTGCTTTGGACACACCTAGATCTATACTCTGCCACAAAAAAAAAATAGAGTGTGTGTATCATATTGCCAAAAGTATTGGGCCGCCTGGCTTTCCACACACATGACCTTTAATGGCCCCCCCAGTCTTAGTCCGTAGGGTTCAATATTGAGTTGGCCCCGCCCTTTGCAGCTATAACAGATTCACCTCTTCTGGGAAGGCCGTCCACAAGGTTTAGGAGGGTGTCTATGGGAAGGTTGGACCATTCTTCCAGAAGCACATTTGTCAGGTCAGGCACTGATGTCGGGGGAGGAGGCCTGGATCACAGTCTGCCCTCTAATTCATCCCAAAGGTGTTCTATGGGGTTGAGGTCAGGACTCTGTGCAGCCAGTCAAGTTCCTCCACCCCAAACTGGCTCCTCCATGTC
>NW_028319984.1:435000-456779 GCF_062004578.1 Staurois parvus
TGAACATCCGTGACTGAAAGAACTGAAACCCAAAGAATGAAAGGGGCGGGGCCATGGACAGTTGGGGTGGGCAGGAAAGTGCTAGATGATGTTGGGTGTCCTCCAGCCAGGAAATGAGGTGGAGCTCTATCTGACTTAGAAACTCAGAGATGATCTTCCCCGTGTTCAGAAGGCCTGGCTCCTGGATGATTTTTCGCAATAATTAGAAGCTTTATATATGCCAAGTATGGAGTCTTGTAGCCCGCAGGGCAAAAACCTGTTCATACAGAGATTGTCGGTCCGTGTCCTGTGAATGGAGCAGATCTGCCGCCTGGCGTGTGCTGACTTGTGATCGGCGTCTGCAGGCAGGGGGACATTGTATCCGATGTTCGGTGTCTGCAGGCAGGGTGTCGTTGTATCGGATGTTCGGTGTCTGCAGGCAGGGTGTCGTTGTATCCAATGTTTGGTGTCTGCAGGCAGGGTGTCGTTGTATCCGATGTTCGGCGTCTGCAGGCAGGGGGGCGTTGTATCCGATGTTCGGTGTCTGCAGGCAGGGTGGCGTTGTATCCAATGTTCGGCGTCTGCAGGCAGGGGGGCGTTGTATCCAATGTTCGGTGTCTGCAGGCAGGGTGTCCTTGTATCCGATGTTGGGCGTCTGCAGGCAGGGTGTCCTTGTATCCGATGTTGGGCGTCTGCAGGCAGGGTGTCGTCGTATTCGATGTTCGGTGTCTGCAGGCAGGGTGTCATCGTATCCGATGTTCGGCGTCTGCAGGCAGGGGGGCGTTGTATCCGATGTTCGGCGTCTGCAGGCAGGGGGGCGTTGTATCCAATGTTCGGCGTCTGCAGGCAGGGTGTCATCGTATCCGATGTTCAGTGTCTGCAGGCAGGGTGTCATCGTATCCGATGTTCGGCGTCTGCAGGCAGGTGATGTTGTATCCGATGTTCGGCATCTGCAGGCAGGGGGGGGCATTGTATCCGATGTTCGGCGTCTGCAGGCAGGTGATGTATCCAATGTTTGGCGTCACAGAGTGCCGCAGTTCATCTTCGGAAATATTCATTTGTTTCTAAGCCGCTTATACCTCGATGTGGGAATCTGTTGTGGAGTGTTGGTGATTGTTTGCCATAAAATTTGTATTATTTTTGCAATAAATATTGTGTATAAGAGGCCATAGATGTGTAAGAGAAGACGGGCGTGCACCCATCTAGGGCGGGATGTAAGAAAGGGACCCCAAACTTGGCAGTACAGGGGCCACATTGTATATTCTAAGATACAGTTGCAAGAAAAAGTATGTGAACCCCTTGGGATTACGTGGAGTTTTGCATGAATTGGGCATAAAATGTGCTCTGAACGTCATCTAAGTCACAACAATAGAAGAACACAGTCTGCTGAACATAATACTACACAAACATTAGATGTCGCCATGCTTTAATTGCACATAACATGTAAACATTCACAGTGCAGGGAGGAAAAAGTATGTGAACCTTTGGACTTAATAACTGGTTGACCCTCCTTTGGCAGCAATAACCTCAACCAAACGTTTCCTGTAGTTGCAGATCAGACCTGCACAACGATCTGGAGTCATTTTGGACCACTCCTCTTCACAAAACTGTTTCAGTGTAGCAATATTCTTGGGATGTCTGGTGTGAATCGCTCTCTTAAGGTCATGCCACAGCATTTCAATGGGGTTGAGGTCAGGACTCTGACTGGGTCACTCCAGAAGGTGTATTCTGTCCTGTTGCAGCCATTGTTTTGTTGAATTACTTGTATGCTTTGGGTCATTGTCCTGTTGCATCACCCATCCTCTGCGGAGCTTCAGTTGGCGGACAGATGGTCGTACGTTTTCCTGCAAAATGTCTTGATAAACTCTGGAATTCATTTTCCCATCAATGACAACAATCCGTCCAGGCCCTGAGGCAGCAAAGCAGCCCCAAACCATGATGCTCCCTCCGCCATGTTTTACAGTGGGGATGAGGTTTTGATGTTGGTGTGCTGGGCCTTTTTTTCTCCACACATAGTGTTGTGTGTTCTTCCCAAACAACTCAATCTTGGTTTCATCTGTCCACAGTATATTTTGCCAGTAGTGCTGTGGAACATCCAGGTGCTCTTTTGCAAACTTCAAACGTGCTGCAATATTCTTTTTGGACAGCAATGGCTTCCTCCGTGGTGTCCTCCCATGTACTCCATTCTTCTTTAATGTTTTCCTTATTGTAGATGTGTCAACAAAAATGTTAGCATGTGCCAGAGATTTCTGTAGGTCTTTAGCTGACACTCTGGGATTCTTCTTTACCTCATGCAGCATTCTGCGCTGTGCTCTTGTAGTCATTTTTACAGGACGACCACGTCTAGGGAGAGTGTCTACAAATGGAGAAAGTTTAGCACTGTTGCTAGTCTGTCTTACCGTGGACACATGAACATCAAGGCTTTTGGAGATACTTTTGTAACCCTTTCCAGCTTCATGCAAGTCAACAATTCTTGATCGTAGGTCTTCTGAGAGCTCTTTTCTGGGAGGCATTGACTCCTGGCTCCAATTAGCTCTGGGAGAAGTCATTAAGCTAGAGCCTCACATACTTTTTCCTCCCTGCACTGTGAATGTTTACATGTTATGTGCAATGAAACCATGGCAACATCTAATGTTTGTGTAGTATTATGTTCAGCAGACTGTGTTCTTCTATTGTTGTGACTTAGATGACGTTCAGAGCACATTTTATGCCCAATTCATGCAAAACTCCACGTAATCCCAAGGGGTTCACATACTTTTTCTTGCAACTGTATGTATGTATGTGTGTATACATATGTGTGTGTATGTATATATGTGTGTGTGTGTGTGTGTGTGTGTGTGTGTGTGTATATGTATGTATGTGTGTGTGTGTATATATACATATATATATATATATATATATATATATATATATATATATATATATATATATATATACACACACACAGCACTTCAGCAAAAAATTACTTTATGCTCAGTTCACGTCTCTCCAAGTTTTTCCTCAAGTTCAAACACATTTCAAAGCATTTAAAATAGCAGCTCTAGTGCACACGTATACATGATTTTGATATCCTATAAAAATAAATTTCCTATAAAGCCTCATGTCCATATATAAATGTTCTATAAAAATTCCTATGTGTCCAAATACCAATGTATTGTATATATTATTTAATAAAGGTAATAAATGTATTGTGGGTTTTTCAGGTTTCTCCATCTCGAACGGTAACCTCAAAGCGACTCCCTAGAGATCCGAATTACAATAATCCTGCGTCACGACGCGCCGCGTCGTTGCGGATTCTCGGAATAGCCGGATGAAAGCGTGAAGAAATTTATCCTTCGCTGATCCATAATCTGGATCTCGGTCTCATCCTAAGGGGGGGGCTCCTTATTGGAGGGAGGAAGTTGGGGACATCTGTAATGGACTCAGACCTGTTCCTGTCCTCTGATCTCCGCAGCGGCGGCCCAGCGACACCCACCCCGGGCTCACGGCTGTTATTTTTGGATGGGACTGTGGAGAGCCTCTGCCTCCTCTCCCAGCTTTGTACTCTTTATCCTCTCTGTTTAATCAGGATAAACACAGAGCTTGGAGACGGGAGCAGGAAGGGGCCTGCCACTGAGCAGCAGATGAAAGGCAGGCGAAGATGAATGGAGCGGAGGGGGCCAGGGGCCACACCGAGGCTGCGATGAAAGAAGACTGAGCATAAATGCAAAATAAAGACGATTTAATGAATGTCTGGGGAGTTTGCGGAGAAGACTTAGTAGGACTTAAAGAGAATATTTAAGGTCACTCATTCAGCTGTCAGCAGGTGGTGAAAGGTTGGACTTCTGGCCCAGAGGGTTAGTAAAAGTTGGCACCACATCCAAGTCTATAACAAAGGTTTTAGGGATTGTAGAAAAAAAGCTCAGGGTTCAGGAGAATTGCATAAATCTGGTAAAAAAAAAAAATGACACCTAGCCATCAAGTTACAACTTGCCTTCCGGAAGGTTTTATCCCCTTCATGACCAAGCCATTTTTTGCTATACAGCACTGCAGTACTTTAACTGAAAATTTTAATTTCCGATCTTTTTTTTTTTTTTTTTTTTCGCACAAATAGAGCTTTCATTTGGTGGTATTTTACAACCATTGTTTTTTTTTTGTTTTTTTTTTGGACTATAAACGAAAAAAAGACCAAATTAAAAAAAAAAAGCAATATATATAAAACATAGCCCATAAAAAATAAAAATTATAAATACATTTAGAGCAAAATGTATTCTGCTACATGCCTTTGGTAAAAAAAAAAAAAAAAAAATCCATATCCCAAATATGTGTATATTAATTGTTTTGCATGAAAATGATAGTGTCTGCAAAGGACCGCATATATACTGGAATTTGTAATTAAATTCTTTTTAATACTAGTAATAGCGGTGCTCAGTATCTTATAATGGGACTGTGATAGCACAGCGGGCATTCTGACATTAGGGCTCTGTTCACACTAATGTGTTTTTTTTTGTTTTTTTTTTAGTGCTTTTTGTAGAAACGCACTACAGTTCATTTACCATGGTTCCCTACGGGCCACGTTCACATCTATACATTTGTGAGCTGCTGAGTTTTTGGAAAGGGTGGTAGACTTTTGTTTAAAAGTAGCATATTTGCTACAATAGAGTTCAATGGAGAATCTGCTGAAATGTATGGTAGTGCGTTTTTGCTGCGTTTTGCGTTTTTGCATTTTTATTCTGCCCAGCAACAAAAAAAAATTCCACTTTTTAACACACAAAAACATCAAAAATGCATGTAGTAAAGCGCAAAACAAACTGCAAAAAGCACTGGAGAAAGCATCAAACACAAAATGCATATATGTGAACCTTTTTGGGCAGGAGCTTTGGGCATCCAGAGAAAAATAGGAAAAATACAGCACAGGGTGCAGAACCAATATGGAACTCCTCCCGCCCTGCCCCATTTGTACAGCAACCCCCCCCCCCCCCCCCCCATCCCCAGTACAAATCCTTACCTTCCTCCCCTAATACAAATCTTTTCCCTAGCTCAGACTTCCCCCTCCCTTAATACAAGTACTTCTCCGCCGCCTTAGTACAGCTCCCTCTGAGTACATATTCCCCCACCCCCCAGAACACATTTTTACCCTCCTCCCCAAATACAGATCTTCCTCTAGCGCAGATCTCCCCCTCCCTGAATACAAGTCCCACTTAGTACAGCTCCTTCTACACCCATTGCAGATCTCCCCCACTCCCCTTAGTACATCAACCTCCATTGCAGGTCTCCCTCCACCTCCATTGCAGGTCTCCCTCCACCTCCATTGTAGGTCTCCCTCCACCTCCATTGCAGGTCTCCCTCCACCCTTAGTACATCTCCCTCCACCTCCATTGCAGATCCCCCCCACCCCTATGCAGATCGTCCTCCCTTGGTACATATCCCCCCCCCCCCCCCCAGTTCAAATCATCTTCCCCAGGGGTTAGGGGGAAGTCCTCCCTTGGCTGTGCTGTGTGTCAAGGAGTAGATGAGGAAAATCTTCCCTTGCTCCGAACTTCAGCTGCCCTTCGCAGACCTGATGGGCAGCAGGAACGGTGGCCGCAGTGTGCAGAGGGTTTCAGCAATGGCTGGCGGCAGCAGCTGCACCTTGAATGCTTTGGCAAAGTGGTGGTGGTGGGGGGGGGGGGTCCCTAAATACACACTATTACTACTACTATGGACAACCTTCCATGTCCTTCAATGACTTGCAGACACCTCCTGTGTTGGCATATTGGGGGGAAAACAAGGCAATTGATTACAGTTCTAAAGCATGTTAACTCCCATGGATGCCTCAGTCAACGGTGTCTGTCTCTCTGTGCCTTCTAGTCATTAGATCATCACCTGATCCAGACCAACGATTGGGGATTATCTATAGCAATAAATTCTCTCGTTAGAACAACTTTATGACAATTCAAACCGTTGCATTGTAGAAACATGAAAAACTGCATCAGTGGGCTGTGGTGCCATTCACTTTTGATGGCATCCCTCTGCACCTTACCCAATGTCTGTGAATTGCAGTGCACCACAACACATAGTAATGCAATACCCTGCATTGGAGGAGGGGGGGTGTTACAAAAAGTAATGCATGCCCCTTTTATGATGCATTAGCCAGCCCATTTCAATGAACAGGCTTCTTCAACACAGTGAAGAACAACTCATGGCCTACAGTGTGAACCCAACCTAAGTGTTTAAGATCTGAAAACAAATTATTTCTAAACCAATTTTTATATCAGACATTCTAACTTTGTAACTTTTTTTTTTTCTATAGACATACCTGGACCGAGAAGGTGTCACTCTGGAAGCAATACTTTGTACCCATAAACACTGGTATGTACCATCTCTGACATCTTTCATTGATGTATCAATGCTGTGAAATTAGAGATGTGTGAACCACAGCGAGATACCAACAGCCAAATTCCAAAAATGCACTGAACACCACAACTTCACGATTGAGGGAAATTATTAATTGATAAATATTATTATGCAGGGGGTCTTGGCACACCCCAGTTGAATATCCGGTAAACCAGTTAAATACATTCCAAAGACCTCAAAGCAAAAAGTGTGCAAAGTTTAGTAGCTAATTTTCTTTAAAAAGCAGCCCAAGCTTGAGTAGAAAAGCCTGTGCACTTACGGCATACTGCAGGGTAGGGCTCTTGCTCCGTATGTGGAAGCTGTGGTCTCTCTGCAGAGATCTCAGGCACCCCCTTGCTGACGCAGACCTCTTGCCCTGTAATCAGTAAAGCTCAAGGTAATTGCTGAGTTTTAGCTCTGACTCAACAGGGAAAGGGGGGGTTAGTACATAGGGTCGTATTAAGCTATAAATCAGCCTTTATGGGCAGAGTCATAGGTGCTCATGTTCATAAACTGTTCCACCTCCTATGTAAGCTGGTGCCCTGAAGGCCACCACAAGTGCCAGAATTCACAATATTCTATTGTGGTGCCACTGCTACGGTTCACGGGAACTGCTACCCAGGCTGGGTAACAGATTTAGTGAATGGTATGTACTATATGTCCCAAGAGTTTGTGGACTCTTGACCATCACAACAACTGCATGACCAAAAGTATGAGGACCCCAACAATTCATGATGAATGAGTTCAGGTGTGTCCAGTGAAGTGTATAGCTAATGCTGCAGTATACATAGACATTTCAGACAACTGAAACCTTGTGGCAACAGTTTGGGGAAATCCATATTCAATTCCAGCATAACTGCACTTTTGCACAAAGCTAGCTCCACAAGGATAATATTTGGTGTGGAAGAACTTGAGTGGAATACTCAGATCCATGACCTCAACCCTACTGAACACCTTAGGGATGATGTGAAATGAGCTAGGTCTCAACCAACATCTCCATAAAGACATGGTTTGATGAGTTTGGGTGGAGGAATAGAAGTGGCCAGCACAGAGCCCTGACGTCAACCCTAAAGAACACCTTAAGCTGGCCCTACAATATGCAATTATCTTGTTCAATTTCCTTTGGATTTACCTTCAGCTATATAGTGCAAGGGCCTGTCTGATTGCATACCAATTGAAAGTGTTTAGGTTTGATCTCATATTATTGCGCAAAAAAATGCATAAAATTGTATAATGTATGGCTAGCCTTAGGAATGAATTTGAAGAAGCTAACAATGTCTTCTCAACCAAAATCTATGTAAAAACATTGCTTGGTGTGAAGGAACTCAAGTGACCGGCCCTGACCTCAACCCTACTGAACTTCTTTGAGGTGATTTGGAACACCAATTTTGAGCCAGGTCTTCTCATCCAATATTGGTTCCTGACAAATGTTCTCCTAAAATGACCTCACAAATATCAGCTCCATGAGGACATGGTTTGATGAGTTTGGCCTAACAGAGCCCTGACCTCAACCCTACTGAACACCTTTGAAATGACTTGGAACACCGATTTTGACCCATTCTCTACCAAAATCTACATAAAGACGTTGTTTGAGTGGAGGAACTCAAGTGGTAGCGTAGAGCCCTGGTCTCCACCCTACTGAAAAACTTTGAGATTACCTGGAACACCAATTTTAAACCAAGTTTTCTCATTCAGCATTGGTTCCTGATCTCATCAATGGTCTTGTGGTTGAATAGGCCCAAAGCCTGCTCCATGAGGACAGGCTTGATGAGCTAGGCCTGCACAGAGCCCTGACCCCAACCCCGCTGAACACTTTTGAAATGACCTAGAACAACAATTTTGAGCCAGGTCTTCACATCCAACATCAGTTCTGACCTCACAAATATTAGTTTGGCTGAATGGGCCCAAAGCCAACTCCATGAGGACATGGTTTGATGGGATTGGCCTGAACAGAGCCTGAACCTCAACCCTACTGAACAACTTTGAGATGACTTGGAACACCGATTTTGAGCCAAGTCTTTTCATCCAACATCGTTTCCTGACCTTACAATGACTGAATGGTTGAATAGGCCCAAAGCCAACTCATTATGGTTTGATGAGTTTGGCCTGCACCTCAACTCTACTCAACACCCTTCTCAACCATCATCAGTACCCGAACTTACAAATGGTCAAAGTGGTTCAAATTTCACACCAAAAACCAAAATTGGCACACCAAAAACTTGTAAAGGCTTTATAGCCTTTTTGGAATGGGATGTCCGAGAAGCTCAAATAGATGTGATGGTCAGATGTCCCCATATGTTTCGCTCCTAGATCAGGGAAAAGGATTGCTACAGGTGGCCAAAATTGCTGTGACTTCCACTTTAACATGTTTTACATCTGAACACTCCGATGCTGACCTATTTTTACTTTCATCGTCCTCTCATCTCTTCCTCCACAGACATTAAATTGTCACTCTGACCTTTAAAGCGATCAAAGACTGCTCCTGCAACTAATGCTAGAGTATAATCGTGTTCTGCTGCTGGCAGGGGAAAATCAATCACAGCTCTCCACAAAGAGCACATTTGTTTGGGCTGTAATTATTATTTTTATTTTAACACCTGCCCTTAAGTGTTGAGTGCAAGAACTAGAAAGTCCTGTTGTTCTGCTCAATTTGCTGTCAGCGAGTTCTCAGCAGTAGGAAATGTCGCTTTCTGAATATGTATTACATTCATGGATTTAACTACCTACACACCTAAACTTGTAGACTGCTGGATGCATCTTTTATTAGTTTTCGTTTTCTTCCTCCTCCTGTGCCTTTCGGGCATGTCTGTTTATTCTCCAACAGAGGCATTTTTTTTTACTTTTGTCTTGGGATAGGACACAAAGCTGCTTTCTGGATTCCTCAGAATGCAGAATTGTAAACTTGGACAAAGATAATGACCAACAAATGACTGACATTTTAGTTGAGAAGCCATCCCTGGAACTATAATTATGTGTTTACTTAATTAAAGCTAAACTCTAGGGTAATCAGACATTGTCTAAATTCATTTTTCATGTTTATTTTTCTTGAGTCTTGGTGTGCTTTATATATATATATATGTGTGTGTATATATGTGTGTGTGTGTATGTATGTATGTGTGTATATATATATATATATATATATATATATATATACACACACACACACACATTATATATTTATATATATATACAGTTGTGACCAAAATTATTCAACCCCCACTGAAATTGAGTGTTTTGGCCAGTTTGACATTGCTTTTGATCATTCAGTCATCTTGCTTACATTTACATTAAAGAGGCACTTGTAGGTCAGACAAATATAACATAACAGTTATAATGAAATAACCACAAATGTCTTTTCTGTGCTCACAGCATTATCAGTTTTATTCAACCCCCAAGTGACATTCAATCTTAGTACTTAGTACAGCATCCTTTTACAGTTATAACAGCTTTTAAACGTGAAGCATAGCTTGACACAAGTGTCTTGCAGCGATCTACGGGTATCTTCGCCCATTCTTCATGGGCAAAGGCCTCCAGTTCAGTCACATTCTTAGGCTTGCGCACTGCAACTGCTTTCTTTAAGTCCCACCAGAGGTTCTCAATCGGATTTAAGTCTGGTGACTGCGATGGCCACTCCAAAATGTTCCAGCCTTTCCTCTGCAACCATGCTCTAGTGGACTTGGAGGTATGCTTGGGATCATTGTCCTGTTGAAAGGTCCAACGTCTCCCAAGCCTCAGGTGTGTGACGGACTGCATCACGTTTCCATCCAATATCTCCTGGTACTGAAGAGAATTCATGGTACCTTGCACACGCTGAAGCTTCCCTGTACCTGCAGAAGCAAAACAGCCCCAAAGCATGATTGACCCTCCACCATGCTTCACAGTAGGCAAGGTGTTCTTTTCATCATAGGCCTTGTTCTTCCTCCTCCAAACATAGCGTTGATCCATGGGCCCAAACAGTTCTAATTTTGTTTCATCAGTCCACAGAACACTATCCCACAACTTTTGTGGTTTGTCCACATGGCTTTTGGCATACTGCAGTCGACTCTTCTTATTCTTTGGAGACAGCAAGGGGGTACGCCTGGGAGTTCTGGCACGGAGGCCTTCATTACGCAGTGTGCGTCTTATTGTCTGGGCTGAAACTTCTGTACCCACATCTGACAAATCTTTTCTCAGTTCCTCAGCAGTCACACGGGGACTTCTCTCCACTCTACGCTTCAGGTAGCGCACAGCAGTCGAAGTCAGCATCTTCTTTCTGCCACGACCAGGTAGCGTTTCAACAGTGCCCTTTGCCTTGAATTTGCGAATGATGCTTCCTAAGGTGTCTCTTGGTATGTTTAACATCTTTGCAATCTTCTTATAGCCATTGCCCTTCCTGTGAAGAGAAATCACCTCTTCTCTTGTCTTCCTGGACCATTCTCTTGCCTTCACCATGTTTGTAACCACACCAGTAAATGTCTAGAAGGAGCTGAGTATCACAGTCATTTTAAAGCTGCCTAATTGGTGCTTATTATGCTTGATTGCTGCTCGGTGACATCCACAGGTGTTTTCAATACCTGATGGAAAGCACCTGTATGAACCTCTGTTCTTCAGAGTGGTAGTCTTTAAGGGGTTGAATAATTGTGGCAATGAAGAAACCACATAAGAACCATTTACTACTGTATTACATAAACAATTGATGTCATTTTAGTTGCATTTGGGTAGTTACAACGTCCTTGTAGGATTTGATTCTGAATACAATTCCAAATGTACACTATAGTCCCTAAACCCCTTTACAGCATTGGGGGTTGAATAATTTTGGTCACAACTGTATATATACACATGTGTATAGTGTGTGTATGTGTGTGTGTATATATATATATATATTAGTGTGTGGGGTTTTTTTTTTTTGTGCTCGAAGTTCAACTTTAAATGCATATTCTTTAAGCAGACAGCAACAGACATTTTTAAGCATCTGAACCTCCACTTTTTACTTTTAGGTTTGGGCTATAGATGTACATTTAATAGTTACAAAAGTACAGCCACTGCTCTTAGCTTTAGTTGTGTGTGCTTTTATTTACTTGTATTCTCTGTTGTAGAAGGCACAAACAGCAGACAAGTTTCCCAATCAGAAATATCATGTGAATGCCCTAAAAAACTAGAGCTAGAATTGGGAGTATTTGGAGTACATCATGCTACAGCCCTGGCCAAAGGTTTTGAGAATGACACCAATGTTCATTTACCTGCAAGGAAACGCGCGCAGTCATTTCTTTGCAGAAAAAAAGATTCGCAGACAAGGATATTGCTGCTACTAAGATTGCACCAAAATCAACCATTTTTCTGATCAAGAACTTCAAGGAGAGAGGTTCAGTTGTTGTGAAGAAGGCTTCAAGAAAGTCCAGCAAGCACCAGGACCATCTCAGAAAGTTGTTTCAGCTGCGGGATCGGGGCACCACCAGTGCAGAGCTTGCTCAGGAATGGCAGCAGGCAGGTCTGAGTGCATCTGCATTCACAGTGAGGCGAAGACTTTTGGAGGATGGCCTGGTGTCAAGAATGGAAGCAAAGAAGCCACTTCTCTCCAGCAAAGAAATCAGGGATAGACTGATATTCTGCAAAAGGTACAGGGATTAGACTGCTGAGGACTGGGGAAAAGTTGTTTTCTCTGATGAATCCCCTGTCCGATTGTTTGGGGCATCTGGGAAAAACCTTGTCTGGAGAAGAAAAGGTGAGCATTACCATCAGTCCTGTGTCATGCCAACAGTGAAGCATCCTGAGACCATTCATCTGTGGGGGGTTGCTTCTCAGCTAAGGGAGTGGGCTCACTCCCAATTTTGTTGAAGAATACAGCCATGAATAATGAATGGTACAAAACCTTCCTCCGAGAGCAACTTCTTCCCACCATCCAAGGACAATGGTGATGAACAATGCCTTCTCCAGCATGATGGAGCACTTTGCAATAAGGCAAAAGTGAGAACTAAGTGGCCTGGGGAACAAAACATTGAAATGTTGGGTCCATGGCCAGGAAACTCCCCAGACTGTAATCCCATTGAAACCGTGTGGTCATACCTCAAGAGGCGGGCAAACCCCCCCCCCCCCAAAAAAAACCCCCCACAAATTCTGACAAACTCCAAGCATTTATTATGCAAGAATGGGCTGCCATCAGTCAGGATGTGGCCCAGAAGTTGATTGACAGCACGCCGGGGCGAATTGCAGAGGTCTTGAAAAAGAAGGGTCAACACTGCAAATATTGACTCTTTGCATTAACTTCATGAAATTGTCATTAATAGTCTGACACGCATGAAATGCTGGTAATTATACTTCAGTATACCAGAGTAACATCTGACAAAAAGATCTAAAAACACTGAAGCAGCAGACTCTGTGAAAATTAATTTGTGTCATTCTCAAAACTTTTGGCCAGGGCTATACATATATGCAAACTCTCAAAAAACTTTGATGTAGTATTGACTATCTGTACATAGACATGTGAATGCAGCGTTAGAATGTAAGGCCTCCATGTAGGCTGACATGTATTTGCCTGAGGTCAGGACTGATAAATTGCTTCCTCTCTGGTGGAGAGTAAAAATGTGAGTTAGCCCGGGTTCACATATATGTGGCGCGGTATATTGCATGTGATTTGCACAGGAACCGCACCGCATTCCTGTGCAAATCACATGCGATTTGTGTGCAGTGCGATCTGAGCCATACATTTTGTATGGCTCTAATCGCACCACACCCGTACCAAAAAAGGTGCAGGACCCTTTTTTTTGATCCACACTAGAATCGGATCACATGGGTAGTCACACCGATGCGAACCAATTCTGCACATTGCACTGCGTTTTGCGGACCGCTTTCGGGGTGTTAACATACACACCCGCAGCGGTTCACATGAACGGGGTGCGATTGTGATGCGGTGTGGAAATCGCACAGAAAACGCTGGGAATTCCGCACCGCATCAGTGTGAACCAGGGCTTAACAAAGCCCTTTGTTATAACCGCTCACACCAGCACTAAGCTCCGACAGGAGATGGACTTTCTTGCAGCCCAACACGCCTACATAGACAGGGAGAGAATACAAGTAAATAAATAAATTTTCCCTTTTTAAAGGTAAGTCTGCTTTATTTTAACCACTTAAGAGAGGAGACTTAGAATACGAGAGGTGCCTGGTTCTTTTTAGGTGTAAAACTGTTATTTTTCAAAGCCTGTGAATATGTTTAGGTTAAAAGATTGCTGCTGCGGTTTTAGAATAGCATCACTACTTTCTGATATCGCTTACAATCTTTTATGCTTTCTCTGCAGGGATCATAGTGGAGGTAATAAAGCTTTGAAGAAACATTACAAGTCATGCCGGGTGTATGGGAGCGCCTTTGATGAAATCCCAGAACTGACACAGTACGTGAATCCTGAGGATGGGTGGGATGTGATAGACCATTCTGATTTTACCAAAGTTTAATTTAAAAATATTAAATATATAATAATTATCTTACTTCTTCTCTGAATGTTAGTATCGTTATGCATTTCTTCCATTGTATCCTAAAGGGAAACTCCAGCTAAATACTGTTAATAAACCTATCCTTGCCTTTACCCCTGGTTCACATCTGTGCGGGTGGTGCCGCTGCAGGAACCTCACAAATACTTGCAGACGCACTACCCACACAGAGAAATGCAGGACCCGCACAAATACCTGCAGCCACACCACCCACACAGAGGAATGCGGGACCCGCAGGCTGGTGCCATTAATTCTAATGGCACGCCGCCCGCACTGGAAGTCACAACAGTACTGGGTACCTCAGTTCCCGTGTGGGCTGCGATTTCCCAAGTAGTGCAGGGACTTCTTCCCTGTGCGTCCCGGGGCACGTGAGTCCATTGAAATGAATAGGCTCCCGTGCCCACGCAAATCATGGACCGCACAGATGTGAAAAAGGGGTTAAGGCAAGCTTTGCATTAATTCAAATATTTATATATTTTTAGGTTTTCTAGCATTCTCTGAAATCCATGTTTATATAATCTTCACACAATCCTCTGCATAGATAGATGTGTGTTTTTAAATCCAGTGGTCAAAAATGTTAAGCGGCTGTTCATCAATAGGGGGTAACACAACGGGTCCCCAGAGCAGTCTGGAGGATGAGAATATAGCGGTGGTTGGATATGTCCAGTGAAGGGTTTTATTTAACACAATCCAAAATTAGAAAGCCAACCCATTTCAGGGGCTCAAAACTCCATCAGGCCTTTTACATTGACAGTGGATTTAGATTGGTGCTGGACTGCAATTATAGAGAGAGAACAGATAGCATAATGATGTGGTATGACTGTGACAGTGTCTCCTGACCATTAAGTTATCAGCATACAAGCACCGATGAAATGTTGTCTTGAGACACAGAAACACGTTCGATTTCTACTTTTGCATCATGTTAAATAAAATCCTATACTCAACTTATCCAAACGCTATGGGATTCTCATTGTTCCAATACTCTACACCAGGGATCTCCAAACTTTTAAGTATAAGAACCATGCATATATTTTACAAATATTTGCAGGCTGAAAATAATCCCACCGGAGTCCCTTGCTTATGTTAGGTCCCTTACGTCAGGGCCCTATCAGAGTCCTCCCTTACATCAAGTTGCCCATCCTGGCCCTCCCTTACATCTGGGTCCCCATCAGGGCCCTCCCTTACATTTGGGTCCCCATCAGGGTCCCCCTCAGGGCCGCCCCCTCCTTACATCTGGGTCCTCCTTAGGGCCGCCCCCTTACATCTCGAGCCCCATCAGGGCCACCCCCCTACAATCTGGGTCCCCGTCAGGGTTCCCCCTTACATCTGGGCCCCCATCAGAGCTGCCCACCTTTACAATCTGGGTCCCCATCAGGGCCTCCCCCCTTACAATCTGGGTCCCCATCAGGGCCCACCCCCTTACAATCTGGGTCCCCATCAGGGCCCACCTAACATTTGGGTCCCTGTCAGGCCCTCCTCTTCTGGGTCTCCATCAGGACCCCCCTCTTACTTCTGTGTCCCCATCTGTGTCCCCATCTGGGTCCCTCCTTACATCTGTGTCCCCATCCGGGTCCTCAAATCTGTGTCCCCATCCGTCTCCACTTACACCGGGTTCCCCATCAGGGTTCCCCTTTTTATCAGAAGTGAGGACCATAGACCACCTCTGCTGACCTTAACCCTCAGTCAGTGCACATTGAGCATACACCACTGACCCTAGCTGGAGGCCAAGTAAAATCTTGTATCGGGCTGGATCTGCTCTACACAGTCCTGTGCATGGCAGATATCACAGTTGTGAGGGTTCTGCTGTGGATATCTTCATGGTTCGTTTGCATTGCACAAAGGTGGCATACTATCATATTTCAGGTACTGGGAGCCAGAGGAGGGAAGTATTTCAAAGATGACTATTAGACCAGTGAGAGATTAAAAACTATCAGACCATAGCAGTTTGGTATTGGCTGTGTGGTCAATGTGTGAGTTGGGGTGTAATTTGACCAGTTTTTTGGTGAGCTACAGAATGAAGAAATAACTCGGCACACTTTAATGACATTTTTTTTCTTCCCTGCAGTGCGTTATCTGACCGGGATCAGCTTACCGTTGGGCGCCTGCAGTTTCAGGCCTACTTCACGCCTGGTCACACGGTCGGTCACATGATCTACGTGCTGGATGGCAAGTCTGGGGACGGACCGGACTGCCTGTTCTCCGGGGACCTCCTCTTCCTCGCGGGCTGCGGTAAGGCAGAAAAGGTTCAATTTCATGTCTTTACTGGAACGGCAACTCGAAAGTTCTAGAGATTTCCAAAAAGTATATAACCTGCACAAAAAAGTATAGAATAGGGTGAAAACCATAAATAAAAAATTGTGCATCTTTTACCTTTCTTCATTCCATTAAAGGAAATTGAACCGCTGGAATCTGAGAAAGATGTTTGGATGCTACTGAGCAACACACAGTCTCTGTTCCAGACACTTGGATTAGCAGGACCTAAAAGAAAAAAAAATTAGTATACCTTTAAGAGAAGGCGGTCTGCTGTCTGTGAATCACCTGCGTTCCGCACTGTCAGGAAATGTCAGAAATAACGATTTTTACCCCTCATTAGAGATAACGCTGATTGCATAAACACCGCCATCCCTCCATGATCTGGCTCTCATTTCCTCCGCACAGCGACTTGGACTGGCTCCAGTCTTCTGCTTTATTCTGTGCCACTAACAGGACCGTCCTGGGCAGCCAGCGGCGGAATCCATCTCATTACAGCGGATGGATGTGAATTCTGCTGCGATGGCTTGTAATAGAACCCGGAGGAATAAATAAGAATGCTTACTGTTCCAATACAGAGTAACTGATGTCATTGATGACCTCCTTCTGAAAATACTAGTTGCCTAGCTGTTAGTCTTCTGAATCCTAGCTCCAGGTTCTCATCCCCTTGAGGCCCCTGCCAGCCATATTTAATTTTTATTCTTTTAACCTTTTTTAGACCTCTTTTGACAAGTCTTATGTTCTGGGTTTTTTTGCTCTTCAAGCTTCTACCTGATGACGTCGGTCCTGGATGTCGCAGATTACATTGGCACCACTCTCTGCATCCATACACTGAGTGGAGGGTGCGGTGCTCAAGGGGCGGGACCATGACTACCTACAGTCTTCATCCTGGCTGAGCGACACTGGGTGTCTTTCAACCAGGAAGACCGAGGACATCTAGTGGTGAAAAAGAGATACTTCATCCTGGGTACTTGGTCTGGCTCACTGACGTCAAGTGGGTAAGCAGGACAACCCAGCAACTAGCCGCTTCCTGTTGTCCCATACTCGTCCTACAAGGATGCTTAAAGCATCAAGGGGCGGGACCATGACTACCTACGGTCTTCATCCTGGCTGAGTGACACTGGGTGTCTTTCAACCAGGAAGACCGAGGACATCTAGTGGTGAAAAAGAGATACTTCATCCTGGATACTTGGTCTGGCTCACTGACGTCAAGTGGGTAAGCAAGACAACCCAGCAACTAGCCGCTTCCTGTTGTCCCATACTCGTCCTACAAGGATGCTTAAAGCATCAAGGGGCGGGACCATGACTACCTACGGTCTTCATCCTGGCTGAGTGACACTGGGTGTCTTTCAACCAGGAAGACCGAGGACATCTAGTGGTGAAAAAGAGATACTTCATCCTGGATACTTGGTCTGGCTCACTGACGTCAAGTGGGTAAGCAGGACAACCCAGCAACTAGCCGCTTCCTGTTGTCCCATACTCGTCCTACAAGGATGCTTAAAGCATCAAGGGGCGGGACCATGACTACCTACGGTCTTCATCCTGGCTGAGTGACACTGGGTGTCTTTCAACCAGGAAGACCGAGGACATCTAGTGGTGAAAAAGATGCTTCATCCTGGATACTTGGTCTGGCTCACTGAGGTCAAATGGGTAAGCAGGACAACCCAGCAACTAGCCGCTTCCTGTTGTCCCATACTCGTCCTACAAGGATGCTTAAAGCATTTTTATACTTTTTAAGTGCATCTCTAGCTAGACTTATTAAAAAAAAAATGAATATTCAGATGGATTGTAAGGGTTAGAACCTCTAGCAGACTTGCGCTGCTGCCTGTACCCCACTAGTGAGATTCACCCCCTTTACTTGTCCCAGTGGCCATCATCACAGGGACAGCAAAAAGCGATGGGAAAGCCAAAGTTTTATGGTGTGATGGAAACAGGAATAAAGGAGAGATCTTCAGTAAGGGGACACCTGCTTAGATGACACATGTTGTGTCACTGGGACAAGCAGAAAAAAGGGAAGCGCCACCTAAGTGCAGCAAACCAACCATGTTTATTAAGCTCATAAATTGGCAACTCACACGTTAAAAACTGCAACTCGCTTTTCAAACTGGGCAAATTCCACGGTGGTCCTGGTCAGTGGGATCCTGGGATCAGGACTACAGCCGCTTTACCCTTGTGATAAGCGAGGTGCAGTTTTGTTGCCAATTTTGGAGCTTAATAAAAATAGTTGGTTTTCTGCACTTAAGTGGCGCTTCCCTTTTTCTGCTTGTGTTCTGTGTCTAGAGCCCACTTCTAACTCTTGGATAGCAGACACAAGTGTGAAGCAGACTGTAGGACCTTCTTTTCCTTGGTCTCCACGTTGGACTTTAATTGGACTTTCCAACACTGTTGTACAAAGGCTTAGCCCTATGGTTTTAACCCTTTACGCGCCATCAATACCCCTTTACGTGTGTCACTGGGACAAGAAGTGAGAAGAGCCCGCCTCATTTCCTGGCTGGAGAATGTCCAACTTCAGCTAGATTTCCCCCCCCCCCCCCCCCCAGCCTGACTGTCCCTGGCCGCCCCTCTTTCATTGGATTTCAGTTCTTTCAATCCTGACGGCTCAACATGTGGGCATTAGCTTGGGTAGTTTGCATGCAAATATAGCACCCACTCCTTCAGATGGACACCCACACATCAAGGCATTTTTATATTTGCATAACTCCTCCCATGAGCTGTCCCGATGCTTAAATTAGGACTGAGGGTTCTGGAGAAGTACTGAGGAAGGGCACTGTGACGTGTTCAGGAAACCATGTACGGCACCCTGCCGGCCCCTCCCACCAGCCACGATCTGCCTGCATTGCAGAGAGAGCGGAACAGAGCCCCAGTGATGATGTCGCTGGATATGTAATGAAAACCGAACGTTTTTGTTTTTTTTTTCATTTTCATTCGCATGTTCATGAGGAGGGAGGCACCAGGGCAATATATATATATATATATATATATATATATATATATATATATATATATATATATATATATATATATATATATATATATATATTAAACTACAGCTTTAAAAATATTGTCCCACCTTAGGAAAATGAGAAGAACAGAGTCCCAGTCATGATGTCACTGGCAATAAAATGTAATGAAAACAGAAATGTTTTGTTTCAAAATGTCATTATCATGTTGATAAGGTAATGGAGGCAGGCACCAGGGAAGGCAAATCTGTGCAGTTTAAACTTCAGCTTCACCAAACCCAACTTTGAAATTGTGCGACTTACAGTGAAGTCGCACAATTTCAAAGTCGGATTTCAAGTGCGGTTTGCAAGACATCTGACAGATGTCTCTGAAAATCGCACCGAAAGTAGTGCATGTACTACTTTTTTGACCAAATCGTAATCGCACAGATATGATCGCTCTAATTGTGGACAATAGGGTGTGACTTGGCATGCAATTTGCAAGTCACATGACATGCCAATTCACATCCAGTGTGACCGGGGACTTAGAAACATTAGCGGTCATTGGGATACGCAAGCATTTAAAATAAAGGGGGAGGGGCCTCTTTTATATATGAAATCTTTAATGGGTAGTATGTAACATACAATCTAAATTCCAAAGTGCAAAATGTTTCAATGTGCTTTAGTTCTGATTATAACTATGAAACTGTCGGCTCCAGCAGTGCAATTAAAAGGGGCCATTCTAAACATTAAAATAAAACCTTTGCTGCCACTCGCTGTTCTTTTCTACATTCCCTCGCTGCCTTTTTTCTAATTACTTTCCATACCCCCAATATCCCCCCCCCCCCTTCACCACCACCAGGGGCGTATTTACCACAAGGCAAACAAGGCATTTGCCTAGGGCAGCATTTTTTAGGGGGACAGCATTGCCCCCTGGAAGAGGGGACATATGTGGCATGGGGACCAGGTGGGATCTGAGAGAGGCTGCGGGGTGCTTTATGGTGTATGCAGAGCCTGACTGTCGTTCCCGGGGATATCTAGAACTATGAAGGTGAGTGTCTTTCTCCCTGTTGCCAGTGGGTGTGGGGGATGTTAGTGGAGGGTGTTCTTGGGTGGGGGGGTCACTGTCAGGCTCTCTCCCTGTGGGGGGGTGTTAGTGAAAGGCTTTCTTGGGTGGGGGGGGTCGCTGTCAGGCTCTCTCCGTGGGGGGTTGGGGGGGGGATCTGTTGTTGGTTGGCGTCAGGGGGAGGGCATCCAACTTTTGTGTTGCCCAGGGCAGCAAAAAACCTAAATACATCACTGACCACCAGCAGCACCACCACCACCAGCAGCTTCCCAGAGTCATTCTTTAACAATTCCTGTGCGGAGAGCAAATCTTCACCTAACATTCTGAAATATTTAAATGGAAGGCGTCTCCTCTGCTGGGTGTCTGGTAACAACCCCCCCGGGGCAATTTAATAAATTCCTGACTATGAGTTATTGGAGGGATGCGCTAGAGAAGCCCTTCCAAGTTTGTCTTTTCCCGCGGTTGCCATGGAGGCGACTGAGGTTTTTTCCCGCTGTGCGCTGACCCAGCTTATTGTCAGATGAGAAGAATGGGTTTGAAAACCTCCATGCTGCCTGTGAATGGCTCTCCACATGCTTTATATTCCACAGACCGAAGAATAATGTTTTATAAACTTGGTTTCAAGTTGCCCACTTCTTTTCTTTTTTGCATGCTAACAAAATTGTGGGAGATTTTGGTAAAGAAACTTCAGAAATGAAACCTTTTCACCTGCGATGTTGAGCGATTGAACTCCAGTGTTTCAGAATCAGACCTTGTCCTTTGTACATAAAATCTTGCTGTGACTGGTTTGCCATTTTCTGATAACTGAATAATCGCACATGTTTTCTGTACTTGGAAGCACTGCGAGGATTTTTCTCTGGCATCTATGTAGGTGCAACCTTCTCTGTAAATAACGGTAAATTGTCATGTTTTGGGGTCTAGATTATTTTTAACGATTTTAATTTTGAACTCCTTAATAGAGAGAGAAACAGAGAGCAAGAGACAGGGAGGGTAAAAGGCTAATTCTCTCTTTTTCTATGTCTATGTCTCTTCTATGTTTCACGCTATCTTTTTCTATTTCTTTTTTTTCTCAATATCCTTTTTGATTTCTTTCTCACTTTTTTTTTTTTTATTATTTTTATTATTCCTCATGGTCACCTTTTTTCTGTTTTTCTCATTCTCTGTTTTTCTGTTTTTTCACTCTTTTTCTGTTTCTCTTTTTGTCAACCTCTTCTTGTTTTTTGTTTTTTCTAGCTTTTTTTTTTCTTGTTTTTCTTGCTCTCTCCTATTCTGTTTATTTTATGTCCACTCTCATTCCCTCTCTTCTTTTCTGTTTCTTTTTCTATCCACCTCTTTATATTTCTCTCTCTTTCATCTTCCTTTTTTCTTTCTTTTGTTCTTTCTCTCTTTTCATTCAACTTCTTTCTTTTTTTTTTTTTTTTTCTTTCTATTATTTTTCTATTTTTCTCTTTCTTTTTCTCTTTTTCTTTTTCTTCTCTTTTTCTTTCTTTTTCTTTCTTTTTCTTTCTTTCTTTCTTTTTCTTTCTCTTTCTTTTTCTTTCTCTTTCTTTTTCTTTCTCTTTCTTTTTCTTTCCTCTTTCTTTTTCTTTCTCTTTCTTTTTCTTTTTCTTTCTCTTTCTTTTTCTCTCTCTTTCTTTTTCTCTTTTCTTTCTTTTCTTTCTTTTTTCTTTCTCTTTCTTTTTCTCTCTCTTTCTTTTTCTCTCTTTCTTTTTCTCTCTCTTTCTTTCTCT
>NW_028319985.1:0-59957 GCF_062004578.1 Staurois parvus
CCACCAAAATAAAGCTTTATCTGTCTTAAAAAAATGCTAAAAATTCATATGTGTACAGTGTTGCACGACCGCGCAATTGTCATTCAAAGTGTGATAGCGCTGAAAGCTGAAAATTGGCCTGGAGAGGAAGGGGGTGAAAGTGTCCGGACTGGAAGGGGGGTGAAGGGGGGGGAAAGTGTCGGGACTGGAAGGGGGGGGGAAAGTGTCGGGACTGGAAGGGGGGGGGAAAGTGTCGGGACTGGAAGGGGGGGGAAAGTGTCGGGACTGGAAGGGGGGGGGGGGGGAGAGAGTGTCGGGACTGGAAGGGGGGGGGAAAGTGTCGGGGACTGGAAGGGGGGGGGGGAGAGAGTGTCGGGACTGGAAAGGGGGGGGGAAGAGTGTCGGGACTGGAAGGGGGGGGGGGAAGAGTGTCGGGACTGGAAGGGGGGGGGAAGAGTGTCGGGACTGGAAGGGGGGGGGGAAGTGTCGGGACTGGGAAGGGGGGGGGGGGAAGTGTCGGGACTGGGAAGGGGGGGGGGAAGTGTCGGGACTGGAAGGGGGGGGGGGGAGTGTCGGGACTGGAGGGGGGGGGGGGGGGGTGTCGGGATGGAAGGGGGGAAAGTGTTAAATTAAATTGCATAAATTCCTGACTTTCCTGACTGAGTATCTCTTAATCTCTGCTCCAGTGGCTCGGACTAGGTTGAGACGTTCCCATCAGTCTGCTGCAGGCGGGAGGAAGCATTTCCTTTGTCTCTTATCCCCAGTGATCAGGCTGCAGCATTGAGGCTTTGTATTTGAGAACCTGCAGCAGAGGCTGATCCGTGTCAGATGTTTGTGAACACAGCCACCAGAATTGACATGACGGGATCATCTCATTCCGGGAAGTAGATGGTGACTCCGGAGGATGCCTGAACGAAGATGGCTTCATCCTTCTGGAAAGAAAAGTTGATAGCGGAAGGAATTGTCAGGGAAAGGACTTTTATTTCTGTAAAAAAGTCTAGAGAGGGAAAACCATTTCTCATTTTCCTTCCACTTCCCAATGATGTGCCGCTTTGTGTCGGTCTATCACATCCAATCCCAATAAATACGTTTTTGGTTCTAACATGACAACGTGAGGAACATTTCAAGGGGGAGGAAGACTTTTTCGAGGCGCTGTAATAAATGCTGGAAGCATTCATGGACTTCTCATGAAAACTAATCTGATGACAGGTCCACGTTAGCACTGCCATGTCTCTGAAGCAGGGGCGGACTGACAACTCATGGGGCCCCCGGGCAAAAGGAAATCATGGGACCCCTTTGTCCTTGCCCACACTCAAACTACACCCAAAAAAATCTATGAAAGGTACCAGGAGCATCTCATGAGGCCCCCTACTGACCCGGGCCCTCAGGCAGTGCCCTGGTGCCCAAATGGTCAGTCCGTCCTGCTCTGAAGTCAGATCTAGAAGGTGACTGTGTTTCTGCTGTCACTTCCTTGTACACTTTTGACTATCCTATCATACTCTTGTATTTCTTTTTCGCTGGGCGGACACGGCGTGGTGTAAGGAAGGGCATCCCAGATTTTTAGTAGACCATGACTTGATAAACAATGGACCACCAGGACGTCCTGAAAGCGGCAAATCTTTGAGGACTTCAGCCCAAAGGTACGGAAGCGAAGCTCGTGGTGGAAGGAGATGTTGGCCGCTAGAGCCAATAGTCCAAAGTACACATCATCCAGGGGGAAGACGGGGATGGTGGACGAGGCTTTGAGGAGGGATGGGACCAACTCGGCAGAGAAGAGGAATCCTCCACCAGAAACGAATGGGGGGTAGAAATCATACGGGAAGACACTGATGGAAATGCCGTATTTACCCCGGCGCTCCACTGGACACAGAGACTGGCAGAATCCATGGACTTGAAGAGGATACTTCTTGACAGTGGTGGAGATGTAGGAGGCCACAGCGTGGGGGTTCACAAACTCATCATCGTCAGCTGTCATGGAGGAAACATTTGGGTAGAGATGAAAAGAACTGTTTTTAGTTCATTCTGGTCACACACAGAAATTCTCAATCAACCTCCAATCACCAACGTAATCAAATGGATCAAGGCAACCCACCACCCCTTACAGAGGTTCAATAGAAGTTGTAGATCGGTGATCTTAATCCATTTGGGCTTTTTGGGAAAAACTTTTAAAAATAGTTGATAAAAAATATAACTAATTTGAGACGATGGGCATGCTATTTGTCTATAAAAACTTTATTGAACACGATGCATGTAGCGCCTTATCTTCCCGCACAGGAAATGTGTAGTATTCCATATCTCTCTGCCCCTCTGCCGTGTTCACTTCCCAAGTGAATGAGTATGGGCCACGTAGTACTCCTACTCATTCATAAAATGGTCTAGTGTAAATAAACACAGTTTTTGTCAATGACAATGAACAACGGCTGCTGAATCCTCATGGAAAAAAACTCTACCCATCTAAACAAGACCACTCCCGCCGCTTGCCAGTGCCGCATGAGATTGTCGGTTCTCCCCACGGTTAAAGTAACCAAAAGGGGGCGGGGCCATCCGGTGACGTCATTGAGTGACCCCGTTGTTTACTTTAGTGCAGTGGAAGCAGAGTTGTCGTTTGGCCCCGTGGCTGAGGTAAACAAAAGGGCGTGGTTACCGGTTGCCCATTCCTTTGTTTACTTCAATGTTAAAGTAAACAAAGGGGCAGGGTCACCCGGTGACATCACCAGGTGACCCGCACCCTTTATGATGTCGTTGCTCATACATGATGCAGTGACCCCGTCCTCTTTGCTTACTCTATCCGCGGGAGAGCCAGTAGCGTCATCTGGCGCTGGCAATCGATGGAAGTGGCCGGCCTTTTTTATTCCCATGCCATTGTTCTTCCTGATTGGCGTGGACCTACTTCACGGAACAACCTGATTGGTGATAGATCTACATCGTGGGCTTGTTTTCTTTTAATAAAGAGACTTGTCAAAAACTGTATTTTGTGTTTACACTAATCATTTATTTGTGACTGCGTAGGGGGGACTGTGCTGTGTCCGTTATGAGGGGTTCCCACCATCCCTGTGCTGAGTTCCCAGGTCTGTACACCCGCTGTGCCTAATACTAGGGGTTCATATCATCTATACAGTGCCTGGCTCTGAACTCCTGTGTCCATTATGAGGAGTTCCCACCATCCCTGTGCTGTGTTTCCCGGGTCTGTACACTTACTGTGCCCATTATGAGGGGTTCCCACCATCCCTGTGCTGAATTCCCGGGTCTGTACACCCGCTGTGCCCATTATGAGGGATTCCCACCATCCCTGTGCTGATTCCCGGGTCTGTACACCCGCTGTGCCCATTATGAGGGATTCCCACCATCCCTGTGCTGAGTTCCCGGGTCTGTACACCCGCTGTGCCCATTATGAGGGGTTCCCTCCATCCCTGTGCTGAGTTCCCGGGTCTGTACACCCGCTGTGCCCATTATGAGGGGTTCCCACCATCCCTGTGCTGTGTTCCCGGGTCTGTACACTCGCTGTGCCCATTATGAGGGGTTCCCACCATCCCTGTGCTGAGTTCCCGGGTCTGTACACCCACTGTGCCCATTATGAGGGGTTTCCACCATCCTGTTCTGAGTTCTCAGGTCTTTTGACAGTTATTTTCTGCTCCCCATGGCTCAGTATCTAGGCTGCACAGTGCATCCACGTGAGAGCTAACAAACTCATTGACTATTTATACACGGACACTAACTCCTGTCTCCTTCTTTCTGAAGGGGTGCCCCCATAGCAAGCAGCTTGCTATGGGGGCACCCGCTACTCCATGTTTCCATTCACACATTGAGCCGTGGCTTGGCCCCACCCCCTCTCTCTCCACATTGGCTGGCTGGCTGTGATTGACAGCAACGGGAGCCATTGACTGTGTCAGCCATTGAGGAGGCAGAGACCCGGGACAGTCGAGGCTGTCGTGCACATCGCTGGATCTTGATGAGGCTCAAGTAAGTACTGAGGGGGCTTCAACGCTCCCCAAACACCCTATGCACAGATTTGAGGCGATTGCCAAGCGTTAAAACCGCACCACAACCACCTATAATGAAGTTAAATGGTATTAATGCTCCACAACCACCTCGAAACCGCACCGCAAACACCTGCCAGGCATTTGCAAAGCGGCACCATAGACTTGAATGGGAGGCTTCAACTCCTCCTGACTCAACACGAGGCGTCAGTTTTGCTATGACACGCTAATGCTTCAGTGTGAACAACACTGTGTGCTGCCATGCGCAGAATTTTCATAAGTGTTTCAGAAGCGTTAAAAATGCCTCTAAAACACCCGTCTGACGCCTGCGGACAAAGCTAGTGTGAACTGAGCCTAAATCTCCTCCAGAGCATCTTCAATCTCATGATGAGAGTGTTATGCCAGCATCCTCAGGGGTTTGGACACTGGAGAAACGAAGGGAAGGCTGGAGGTTCTACCCCAGATATACAGTATGAGCTGGCAATGCAGCAAAGTGTCCTGAACATGCCACACATTTTGTGAGGTGAAGAATGATGGTCTGTTGCCATTCAATGCCACATGATTCCACGCAGTGCTGCATGTTGGGGTGCCTTCTGAACTGAACGGGTCCATTTACATGTTTCACATTACCTGTCACTGCATTGGTATTTGGTTGGAACACAGGGGTCTCCAAACATTCCTATAACATTCTACAAGTCTGCAGACTTTAGGGGGTCATATGAGTTTAGATAATGTACAGTGTCAGTGGGAGTAAACAATGCTCCATCATTGGTATTAGGGGACATATTAGTGCCCCATCATTGGTGTCAGTGGGAGGAATAGTGCCCCATCATTGGTATCAGTGGGAGGAATAGTGCCCCATCATTGGTGTCAGTGGGAGGAATAGTGCCCCATCATTGGTATCAGTGGGAGGAATAGTGCCCCATCATTGCTATCAGTGGGAGGAATAGTGTCCCATCATTGGTGTCAGTGGAAGGAATAGTTTCTCATCATTGGTATCAGTGGGAGGAATAGTGCCCCGTCATTGGTGTCAGTGGGGGGAATAGTGCCCCATCATTGGTGTCAGTGGGGGGAATAGTGCCCCATCATTGGTGTCAGTGGGGGGAATAGTGCCCCGTCATTGGTGTCAGTGGGGGGAATAGTGCCCCGTCATTGGTGTCAGTGGGGGGAATAGTGCCCCGTCATTGGTGTCAGTGGGAGGAATAGTGCCCCGTCATTGGTGTCAGTGGGGGGAATAGTGCCCCGTCATTGGTGTCAGTGGGGGGAATAGTGCCCCGTCATTGGTGTCAGTGGGGGGAATAGTGCCCCGTCATTGGTGTCAGTGGGGGGAATAGTGCCCCGTCATTGGTGTCAGTGGGGGGAATAGTGCCCCGTCATTGGCGTCAGTGGGGGGAATAGTGCCCCGTCATTGGCGTCAGTGGGGGGGATAGTGCCCCGTCATTGGCGTCAGTGGGGGGAATAGTGCCCCGTCATTGGCGTCAGTGGGGGGAATAGTGCCCCGTCATTGGCGTCAGTGGGGGGAATAGTGCCCCGTCATTGGCGTCAGTGGGGGGAATAGTGCCCCGTCATTGGCGTCAGTGGGGGGAATAGTGCCCCGTCATTGGCGTCAGTGGGGGGAATAGTGCCCCGTCATTGGCGTCAGTGGGGGGAATAGTGCCCCGTCATTGGCGTCAGTGGGGGGAATAGTGCCCCGTCATTGGCGTCAGTGGGGGGAATAGTGCCCCGTCATTGGCGTCAGTGGGGGGAATAGTGCCCCGTCATTGGCGTCAGTGGGAGGAATAGTGCCCCATCATTGGTGTCAGTGTAAGAATAGTGCCCCATCATTGGTATCACTGGGAGGAATAATGCCCCATCATTGGTATCACTGGGAGGAATAATGCCCCATCATTGGTGTCAGTGGGAGCATAAGTGCCCCATCAGTGGGAGGAATAGTGCCCCATCATTGGTATCAGTGGGAGGAATAGTGCCCCATTATTGGTGTCAGTGGGAGCATAAGTGCCCCATCAGTGGGAGGAATAGTGCCCCATCATTGGTATCAGTGGGAGGAATAGTGCCCCATTATTGGTGTCAGTGGGAGCATAAGTGCCCCGTCATTGGTGTCAGTGGGAAGAATAGTGCCTCGTCATGGGTGTCAGTTGGAGGAATAGTGCCCCGTCATTGGTATCAGTGGGAGGAATAGTGCCCCGTCATTGGTATCCGTGGGAGGAATAGTGCCCCATCATTGGTATCCGTGGGAGGAATAGTGCCCCGTCATTGGTATCCGTGGGAGGAATAGTGCCCCGTCATTGGTGTCAGTGGGAGGAATAGTGCCCCGTCATTGGTGTCAGTGGGAGGAATAGTGCCCCGTCATTGGTGTCAGTGGGAGGAATAGTGCCCCGTCATTGGTGTCAGTGGGAGGAATAGTGCCCCGTCATTGGTGTCAGTGGGCGGAATAGTGCCACGTCATTGGTGTCACTGGGCGGAATAGTGCCACGTCATTGGTGTCAGTGGGCGGAATAGTGCCACGTCATTGGTGTCAGTGGGAGGAATAGTGCCTCGTCATTGGTGTCAGTGGGAGGAATAGTGCCTCGTCATTGGTGTCAGTGGGAGGAATAGTGCCTCGTCATTGGTGTCAGTGGGGGAATAGTTCCCCGTCATTGGTGTCAGTGGGGGGAATAGTTCCCCATCATTGGTGTCAGTGGGGGGAATAGTTCCCCATCATTGGTGTCAGTGGGGGGAATAGCGCCCCATCATTGGTGTCAGTGGGGGGAATAGCGCCCCATCATTGGTGTCAGTGGGGGGAATAGCGCCCCATTGTAGGTATCAGTGGGAGGAATAGCGCCCCATCATTGGTGTCAGTAGAAGGAATAGTGTCCCATCATTGGTGTCAGTGGGGGGAATAGTTCCCCATCATTGGTGTCAGTGGGGGGAATAGCGCCCCATTGTAGGTATCAGTGGGAGGAATAGCGCCCCATCATTGGTGTCAGTAGAAGGAATAGTGTCCCATCATTGGTGTCAGTGGGAGGAATAGTGCCCCATCATTAGTGTCAGTAGAAGGAATAGTGTCCCATCATTGGTGTCAGTGGGAGGAATAGTGCCCCATCATTGGTGTCAGTGGGAGGAATAGTGCCCCATCATAGGTATCAGTGGGAGGAATAGCGCCCCATCATTGGTGTCAGTGGGAGGAATATTGTCCCACTGTTGGTGCCAGTGTAGGAATTATTGTCCCATTGTTGGTGTCAGTGGGAAGCATAGTGCCCCAAGGGCCAGATAAAGGTGCAAAGGGCAAGTTTCAGCCCCCGGGCCACAGTTTTGAGACCACTGCAGTAACACAATGTACAGCAATGCACCACATCATGCTGTGGTGTGTTACATTACAAATGTTGCAACACATCTAATTTTTGGTAAAATTTTGGCAGCCCTATACTTCCAATTGGTTCCTTTATCACAATGCATGTCAATGAGGGTTAATGCAAGTGAATGAACGCAAAGCACAAATATAAATGGGCCCTTAAAGTGGACCCTCAGCCTAAATAAAAACTAGTTTTCTTCCTGTCTTCTCCCCCTTCCCTTTCACATATTTAGGGCTGTATTGACTTCCCAAAGCCCCCACATGTGTTCAGACATGCTTTAGGGCTCTGTTGAGATGAAGGCAAAGTTGTTGGGGGGAGGACAAAACTAAATGGGACTGAAGTTTAAGGAAACTGAAGAACAGAACCATTTTTTCACCCTCAGGGAAAATTCAACAGGAAGAGCATCTAGGTGGGCACAAACACTCTGCAGGGAATATGAAAGGGAGATGTTTGAGCCGTTGTCTCTGACTATTATAAAATTTCACTGTTTGTGTGGAATGGTCCTTTAATTGAGGGACCCGGTTTTACCTTTGAATATGTACTTGGCCACTGGACAGCGGTGATGCAGCCACTCCAGGAAGCAGTGTTCTTTCAGGGATAAGTTATGGTGGCTCTCCATGAAGTCCCACAGTACAATGTCACCATACAATTCAGCTTCCTCCACCAATCTCTCCATCTCCTCCCGATGGCCAGAGTTGGCAAGGAGGAATACAGGGAGGAACCTGTATCCTAGAATCCTCCTCTTCCGAGCCCAAGTGTAACGTAAGATGCTTCTCCTCTCAGGGGATGCTGGGTGAGATTTTACTGCCAAGATAATCAGAGGATCCAGTGTTCGGCAATATCCGGAGAGATCTATAAAGGTTCGGCATCGATACTCCTGAAGGCCTGGGTGCTTCCGAGAGTATTCAGACAGATCCAGGTAAAATGTATTGCCGTTGTGGTACAAAGTCACTGAATGGCGGAGGACTGGGGTGGGGCTGTAATTGGCTACAATGTGGTTCAGGATCTCCTGCAGCTCCAGGTGGGACTTCTTCATGAAGAACTGGATCATGAATGTTAGGACCATGGATGTCAGGATAGCTGCTGAGATTAACCGCCATCTGACCAGCCGCTGGAGAGTAAAGCAAACAACGAGACAATGTTACATAAAATGTTTTCAAGAAGAACCCCAGGAAGCAAAATCTATATCTAAACCATGCTCTGACTGTAGAGAGTTTTTGGTCACGAATATCCCAATGACCACCAATGCAAGGTGCATTCTTCCTACTGATCACCAGTACCAGAATGTGAGGGACATTCTTCCCAATTTTTCTTTATTAAAAGTCTCGCAATCAATAAACATAAAATATTATACAGAATATTAAAAAAAAAATTATATATATTTACAGCAAAACGAAAATAAACATAGCAAAATCTGCTGTCAGACAAAAGCAAACGTCTCAGAAATGAACATGACATAATTGGGGAAATAAATCGTACTACCACTCACATCACTACACCAGACATCAAACCTGTGAGGTCAAGAAACCACCCCGCCCCCCTTATGCATGCAGCCCTTCTTCAAAAAAGATCTTAATCAACAAAAACTACGGGAGTGAAAAGAACAGTATAAGGAAAGAGCCCCTCACCCAGAGATGGACAGTTCACCAAAGGCAGGTCTGATATTCCTCCACGCCCTTATCCAGACCGCCCGAGGCTCTCTGACCCTCTCAAGACCCCGAATCTTCCCAACCTCACCCAGAATATCGTGCACCACCACCTCTACAGGGAGGACTTTCTTCCGCAGGGTAGTCTGACACCGTGCGTTCCATGTGAAGTAACGAACAACTATACTAACTAGAAAAAGTGTATCCAAATCAAAGTCCCAGTGAGCTGGGAATGCCCCGTACACCCACTCTGCATAACTCATGCGATAGAGAAAGGGGATGCCCAGAACCCTCCCCACACTTTTATACACCTCTATGTTAAAGGGACACAGGAGCAGAAAGTGGTCCATAGACTCCACTTTACCAACACACTCTGCTCTAGGACAATCCCGATCATCCACAGGGCGGTGCTTCAGGTTCCCTCTCACATAGAGCCTTCCATGGAAAGTGAGCCAGGCTTGATCCCTAAACTTCAAAGGGATTCTCTCCAAGTTAATTAAACGCAATCCCTCCCTCATTACGGAGCCTGGGCAATCCTTTAAGGCCAGTGACACACTGAAAGCAGAAGCCAAAATCCTCTCCCCCAGAAGCTTCTTGGGAAGGGACCTGATATCCTCCACTGTCACCTGCCACTGCCGAAGTATTTTCAGACACGGGGCAACATAAGCCGGGAGCTTGCCATGTCGGACTCTCAGACTTTTCACTGGGCCGCCATCTTCCCAGCAATGCAGAAAAGGCCTAAACCAAGACTGAAAAATACCCACCCATCCCGGCGGGGTCTCTGCTAACATATTACCAAGATTGTACTTTAAGAAGAGCAAAGAAAAGAAAACTATCGGGTTGACCATTCCTAGGCCACCCTCCCGCCTGGACAGGTAAGTTACATTGCGTTTGATCAAGTTCAGCCTATTTCCCCATAACAGTTGGAAAAAACAGCTGTAGACCCTTGCATAGAGAGATACCGGCAAGATACAGACGAAGCTGACATATAAAAAGATCGGGATCAGGTAAGTTTTGATCAAGTCAACCCTCTCTCTCAAGAAAAGCCTCCATCTCTTCCAGCTTGCTACTTTGGCATTGGCAACTACCAACCTGCTTTCCCAGTTTCGATGACCATAGTCACCAGGACCAAATTTGATGCCCAAAATTTTAATTTCCTGCTGGGGCTCTGGGAAGGCATCCGGAAGTTCGAAGCTTTCACCCTCCTCACCCATCCAGAAAACTTCACTCTTTTCATGGTTGACTTTAGAGCCAGAAGCCTCCGTGTACTGCTCTATCACAGAGACCACCTCCTGCGCCTCCTCAGTCCCAGAGATAATAACAGACACATCATCAGCATAGGCAACGACCTTCAAAGGCGGCACACCAGCAATGCCCAGAGGCACCCCGCACAACGATGCGCCCTCTAGCCTTCTTACAAAGGGGTCGATTGCGAAAGCATATAGCAGGGGGCTCAAAGGACATCCCCGGCGCACACCAGAGCCGACCTCAAAAGGCCGCCCAACCCAACCCTTAACAAATGGGAAGCTCTCAGCCCCTTTATATAATGTCTTCAGCCAATCTATAAACCTCCCCTGCAGGCCGTATCTACCAAGCAGCAACCACAGATATTCATGATTCACTCGATCAAAAGCTTTTGCCTGATCCAATGCCAGCAAGTACTTTCTCCATCCAGCAGCCCTGCATCATTCCAAAGCCTCCCGGATAGCCAAAACTGCTGAAAAGGTACTTCTACCTTGGACCGAACAGTGCTGATGGCTGGACAACAAATCGCCTGCTACTGACGACAAGCGCCAAAATAGAATCTTTGCCAAGATCTTTCTATCAACATTGAGAAGACTGATGGGGCGCCAGTTCTCAATCATTGAGGGGTCTTTACCTTTTTACAGAAGAATCACAGCGGATTGCCTCATGGAGGGAGGGAGCGAACCCTCTTCTAGACAGCTGTTAAAAACCTCCGCTAAAAAGGGAGCCAGAATGGACTTAAAACACTTGTAAAATTCAGCTGTCAATCCATCTGGCCCAGGCGATTTTTTGGTAGCCAGCTTGTCTATAGCCTGAACTACCTCATCCGCTGAAATTGGTTCTGTCAAATTCATCAAAAGCAATGCACCATTTCCCAATCCTGGAGTAGAATCCAGAAAGCTTTCCATCCTGTCCCGGCTAAGGTCCTTTCTTCCCAGGAGGTCTGCATAATACGACCCAAAGATCTCCAAGATCCCTGATCTGGACTTTATCAGGGAACCCGTACTGTCTTTCAGGCCAATGACCGTCTTAACTGCTATGCCTTGCTTACAGTTCTGGTAAGGATCAGGTGAGTGATATTTCCCATAATCTCTCTCCAGAACCAAGGAGGCATGCCGGTCGTATTGACACTTCCTAAGAAGAAGCTTCACTTCAGAGATCTCCCCTGGATCCCCTCCATACGAGACAAGACGATCAAGCTTCCTCCGCAAATGCTGGTAGGCAATATACATACCAAGCTGCTTCTTCTTACTTATGGCCTTGAAAAGTCCAATCGCCCTTTGTTTCACAAGCTCCCACCACTCTGACTTAGTGCTGCAAAAGTCCAGAATAGAAACCTGTGCCTGAAAAAAATCCTCAAAGGATTGTCTTACCTCTACATCTTCCAGGAGAGCCGAATTCAGTTTCCAGACACCCCTTCCCCTGGGTGGAGTGTCCGAGGCATTCAGAGTCACAGACAGCATACAGTGGTCAGAGAACTCCACCGCCTTCAACTCAGGAGCCGAGAAAGCAGAGTTCTCCTTTAAAAAAAACCTGTCTATCCTGCTCTGACTATTCCCTCTCTGAAATGTGAACCCCGTGCTGCCAGGGCAGTGCTTAATGTGCACATCTACCAGGCCTGCCTGTCTAACCAAATCTCTGAGAAAAACGCTATCATAACCCAGCCTGTCTATGGAGCCTCTCCTGTCTTCAGGCCTAATTATGGTGTTAAAGTCACCTCCAAAGACAACCTGCTGGGACGTAAAAAGGAAGGGCTTGATCTTTGTGAGGAGGCATTTCCTGCCCCATTTTGACTGCGGTCCATAGATATTGATCAGGCGCAGGTCCTGCCCCCTAACAGAGACGTCTAAGACCATGCATCTCCCCATTTCTACCTCAATTACCCGCCGGCACGTTACCATATCGGTTTTAAAAAGGACCGCAACTCCGCTGCAAGGTTCAACCGCAAGAGACCAAAAGGAGGGACCACATCTCCACTCCCTTTTTGCTAGATAGACATCGGCCAATGTATTGAGCCAGGTCTCTTGCAAAAATAAAATCTCAGCATCAAACTCGCTGAGCAAAAATAAGGCCGTATCACGAGCTCTTGCAGATTTAATGCTGGCGACATTAATGGTCGCCACCTTTAACAGAGTGGGAACTGCCATCAGGATGATTGGGGTAGTCGTTTCTTAACCTCGACCACACTCTCATCACCCGAAACAGCTCTCTTCAGAGTACGTGACTCCCCCTCATCCATAGATGATAAAGAAATGGATATATCAGATACCATCTCATCACCTGACAAAACTGAAAAAGTATTGCCAAGAGGGACCCCTCCTGGGTCTGATTCTGAGGAAGAGAGGACAGCTCTTCTCATCCTCCTCTTCCTCTTCTCCTTCACCCTCTCCCACCCTTCATCAGCCGAATCCCCCCCAGCAGGAGGTGAGACATGGGACATGGATACCCCTCCCTGAGCCCCATCGGCTCCACCCCCATCCGGCACCCCCACAACCTCCTGACCACGTTTGCGCTGACGGGGGACAGGTACCGGAGGTGGAGTAGGCCGAGAGGGAAGATCCGCTAAACCAGCCCCCCCAGCAGCTTCCGCCAGTCTGGAGGATCTACGTACTGTAGGATTAGGGACAGGAGGGACAGACTCAGGGGTGACATTACTGGGGGAAACACAATCTGACACAACAGAGGGAACAGACACAGGAGGGGCAACTACAGTTTCCTCCCTAGCATCAGCTGCCTCATCCTCTTTATCCAGCCTCTGCAGCTCAGCCTCCAGTCCTGGCAGGTTGTGTAGTGCCTCTGGGCACAGACTGTATGGATGACCCAGCTGCTGGCACAAATTACACCGAATCTCGGTGCATTCTTTGGCCAAATGGCCAAAATCCTGGCACAGTGAGCACTTCTTGATGGTGCAGGACGATGCAAAATGGCCTTTCTCTCCGCATTTGTTACAAACTTTAGGCTGACCTTGATAGAAAATGGTCAGCCTATCCCTCCCCAGAAAGGCTGAGCAGGGAAGATGCTGAACCACATTGCCCAGCACCCTCAATTGCACTGACACCGTCCAGGCCCCTGTCCATATCCTATGCTCATCCAGGACCTTCCGCAGTGGGGTGAGGACCTCACCATGTCGGCGTAGCCAAACTACCAAATCAGCCTCTGGTATAGATTCATTCCGGACCAGGATTGTCACCGATTTTATCAAAGGCTGTCTGGAAACCACCTTTGCCACCAAACCTCTCCACTGCTGAAGGCTCCTGCACCTCCAATATCTCTCCCAAAACAGGTCCAGGCCTTCAGGTTTTACAAATGACAAATCGTATTCATAGCTGCCTACTGGGCAGATCAATGCAAACACATCACAGGCTTTAAACCCCATCTCTAGAATCAACTCCGCCACCCTCCCCCTTACTGGTGGGTTCCCTTCCCCCTCCCACTTCAACTGTACCACATTCCTTCTCCTGACCCCACCAACCATCCCACCACCAAACCTCCCCAAATTGTGACCATTAGCATTCCCAACACTACCCCCACCCCCCTTGGTGCGACTCCCCAAAACAGAGGCATAGCTCCCCCAAATCCTCCCAGCAGCAGAAACATATGTGTGTCTGGGAGCATCTGGTGCAACTCTAGCAGATACCGATTGCACAGATCCGGGATTGGATGGTGTATCCTCTCTCTGCTCAGCAGGGGGAGAAATGTCATTTTTACCTCTGTCAGCAATGCTAACCCCTTCACCTCCACCCACCACCAACACATCCATTGCTTTACCAGTCTCAACAGTCATAGACTTCACAGCAATGTCCACACTCACTGCTGCAACCATAGAAGCTCCAGTAGTCATCTCTTGCTCCAAGAAAGGACACTCAGCCCAGGACTGGATTGGATTCTCAGACACAGCAACAAGTGAGACATCCATGTGTGCTGTTGGCTCTCCACATGGTGCAGTGTGCTGCTCCCCTCCCCCACCAGCATCAATCAGCTCTGGAGCACCTGGGAGCTCAGGTGAAACAGTCTCTCTGCAGGTGGCAGCCATCTTGCCTGTAGAGGGACTACTGGTCTCAGCAGGAACAGCAGCAGCAATTTCCATCTGTGGGGTGCTTGGTGCAGGTTCACCCACATTCCCCTGATGGTCTGGAGACCTCTCTGCCAGGGATTTTTCCTCCATGTTGGCTGAGGATTCCTCCACAGCAGGCTGCTTGCAGAGCTCCTCATCCACAGTACTCACCGCAGCAGGTGGGGCAGACATGCTGGAAGCAGCCATCTTGGTGTATTGGGCTTTCTCCACCAGTCTTGGCTTTGCCAGTCTGTACCTCCTCTGTCCATCCTCAGGGACTTCTGCAGGGTCATCAGTGAAGGCGAACTTGTCTGCTCTCAGGGGTGACTCCATGTGCTGGATGAACTTCAGGGTTCCATATTTACCCTCAACCCCCTGGCTGGTTGCTACTGACAACTCCTCAGCCTGACATGGGGGGAGAGATGCTGATGTAGATGGTGCCGGGTCATCCATTACCTGAGGCTGCTGATCCACAGAGCTCGCTGATGTCTGGCTGGCAAATCTCCTCTCATTATCAAATTTTTCTTTAAACGCTCCACTTCTAGCTTTCAACTTTTCTAATAATAAAGATTGTCTCTTTACTTTATCCTCCATGTGCTGGAGCGCTGGCTTCATGCCCAATCTGTTCTTGCTCCAGGCCTGGCAGTATTTGGCTCTGAAGGATTTGTGTTCAGATTTTAAAACATTAAGTTTCTCCTCAGCTCTTCCAATAGTCACCAATCTATCAGTAATCTTCTGTCTGAAGACATCGACATCCTCACCAGGGCCGGGACCCACAGTCAGGTCCTCCACCTCCTCCTCTTCACTAGGCCCAGTCTCATCAGGGGAATCCCTCCCAGGGCCTCCCCCTGGATCAGGCATGGTTCCTGGGCCAAGCTAGCAGGCAAGGCCCAGGCTTGAAAATGCTGGTTCTCAGGGACAGCTCCTTCAGTGTGTCCTCCTCCTTCTCCCACTGACCTCCAATGTAAGGGACATTCTTCCCACTGACCACCAATGTAAGGGACATTCTTCCCACTGACCACCAATGTAAGGGACATTCTTCCTACTGACCTCCAATGTAAAGAGCATTCTTCCCACTGACCCCCAATGTTAGGGACATTCTTCCCACTGACCGCCAATGTAAGGGACAGTCTTCCCACTGATCACCAATGTAAGGGACATTCTTCCCACTGACCACCAATGTAAGGGACATTCTTCCCATTGACCAACAATGGAAGGAGCATTCTTCTCACTGATCACCAATGTAAGGGACATTCTTCCCACTGACCCCCAATGTAAGGAGCATTCTTCTCACTGATCACCAATGTAAGGAGCATTCTTCCCACCGACCAACAATGTAAGGAACATTCTTCCCACTGATCACCAATGTAAGGGGCATTCTTCCCACTGATCACCAATGTAAGGGACATTCTTCCCACCGACCAACAATGTAAGAAGCATTCTTCTCACTGATCACCAATGTAAGGAGCATTCTTCCCACTGACCACCGATGTAAGAAGCATTCTTTCTTGACCATCAGTATAAGGGATGTTTCTACTAATGGTGGACGTGGTATACTTGGACAGAGGGGTGGCTGTGGACGTGATATACTTGGACACAGGGATGGCTGTGGATGTGGTATACTTGGACAGAGGGGTGGCTGTGGGCATGGTATACTTGGACACAGGGGTGGCGGTGGATGTGGTATACTTGGACACAGGGGTGGCTGTGGACGTGGTATACTTGGAAAGAGGGGTGGCAGTGGACGTGATATACTTGGACACAGGGGTGGCTGTGGACGTGGTATACTTGGACAGAGGGGTGGCAATGGACGTGATATACTTGGAAAGAGGGGTGGCTGTGGACGTGGTATACTTGGACAGAGGGGTGGCGGTGAACGTGGTATACTTGGACAGAGGGCTGGCAGTGGACGTGGTATACTTGGACAGAGGGGTGGTGGTGGACGTGGTATAATTGGAGAGAGGGGTGTCAGTGGACATGGTATACTTGGAAAGAGGGGTGGCGGTGGACGTGGTATACTTGGATAGAGGGGTGTCAGTGGACGTGGTATACTTGGACAGAGGGGTGGCGGTGGACGTGGTATACTTGGACATAGGGGTGGTGGTGGACGTGGTATACTTGGACAGAGGGGAGGCAGTGGACGTGGTATACTTGGACATAGGAGTGGTGGTGGACGTGGTATACTTGGACATAGGGGTGGCGGTGGACGTGATATACTTGGACAGAGGGGTGGCAGTGGATGTGGTATACTTGGACAGAGGGGTGGCGGTGGACGTGGTATACTTGGACATAGGGGTGGCGGTGGACGTGGTATACTTGGACAGAGGGGTGGCAGTGGACGTGGTATACTTGGAAAGAGGAGTGGCAGCGGACGTGGTATACTTGGAAAGAGGGGTGGCGGTGGACGTGGTATACTTGGAAAGAGGGGTGGCGGTGGATGTGGTATACTTGGACAGAGGGGTGGCAGCGGACATGGTATACTTGGACAGAGGGGTGGCAGTGGACGTGGTATACTTGGACAGAGGGGTGGCAGCGGACGTGGTATACATGGAAAGAGGGGTGGCGGTGGACGTGGTATACTTGGAAAGAGGAGTGGCGGTGGACGTGGTATACTTGGAAAGAGGGGTGGCGGTGGATGTGGTATACTTGGACAGAGGGGTGGCAGCGGACATGGTATACTTGGACAGAGGGGTGGCAGTGGACGTGGTATACTTGGATTTTTCAAAAGTGTTTAATACAGTTCCCCACACACAGCTAATGTGTAAGGTAAAGTCTACGGGCTGGAAAAATCAGAATGTAAATGGATAGAAAACTGGCTAAAAGATGGTATTCAGAGAGTAGTGGTTAATGATTTATACTCTGAATGGTCTGGGGGTGTCAGTGGTGTACCCCAAGGATCAGTGTAATTAGAGGTGTACCCCAGGGTTCAGTGTTATTAGTGGTGTACCCCAAGATTCTGTGTTATTAGTGGGGTACCCCAAGGCTCAGTGTTATTAGTGGGGTACCCCAAGGCTCAGTGTTATTAGTGGGGTACCCCAAGGTTCAGTGTTACTAGTGGGGTACCCCAAGGTTCAGTGTGATTAGTGGGGTACCCCAGGGTTCAGTGTTATAAGTGGTGTAACCCAGGGTTCAGTGTTATTAGTGGGGTACTCCAAGGTTCAGTATTATTAGTGGGGTACCACAAGGTTAAGTGTTATTAGTGGTGTACCCCAATGTTCTGTGTCATTAGTGGGGTACCCCAGGGTTCAGTGTTGGGACCCTTACTTTTTTTTTTTTTTTTTTTGACTTTACAGTAATTTTTTTTTGTATTTCAATGGTTTTTATTAATTTTAAACAGTATAAAACAGAGGCAACAAAACACGCCCACGCAGGGGCTATCAATTGCACCGATAGAAAATGCATAATAGAGCAGACAACGCTCTAATTCCAATAAGGCAAAACGGGACCCTTACTTTTTAATATATTTATAAACAATATGGGGTCTGAGATTATAAATCCCATTTCAGTCTTTGGAGATGACACCAAGCTGTGCCGGGGAATAACGTCCTTACAGGATGTCTTCAACTTACAAGCCGACCTCAATGCTCTGTGTAATTGGGGGACTATGGGGAAAATGAGGTTTAATTTTGATAAATGTAAGGTTCTGCACTTGGGGGCTAAGAATATGCATGCATCTTACATACTAGGGGGGTACAACTGGGGGGGTCAATGGTGGAGAAGGATCTGGGTGGTCAATGGTGGAGAAGGATCTGGGGGGGGTCAGTGGTGGAGAAGGATCTAGGGGGGTAGTTAATGGTGGAGAAGGATCTGGGGGTTCTGGTAGATCACAAGATTAATAATGGCAGCAATGCCAAGCTGCGGGTTCTAAAGTGAGCAAAATCCTCTCTTGTATTAGGAGAGGTATAGACTCCAGAGAGAGAGATATCATACTACCCCCCCCCCCCCAACCCGGTACAAATCATTAGTAAGACCTCATCTGGAATATCCAGTTCAGTTTTGGGCTCCAATTCACAAAAATAACATTGGGGAACTGGAGAAAGTACAGAGAAGAGCAACCAAACTGATACGAGGCATGGAGGAGATCAGCTATGAGGAAAGATTAGAGGAACTTAATTTATTCTCTTTTGAGAAGAGGAGATTAAGGGGGGATATGATCTCCATGTATAATACATAAGGGGGGATATGATCTCCATGTATAATACATAAGGGGGGATATGATCTCCATGTATAATACATAAGGGGGGATATGACCTCCATGTATAATACATAAGGGGGGATATGATCTCCATGTATAATACATAAGGGGGGATATGATCTCCATGTATAATACATAAGGGGGGATATGACCTCCATGTATAATACATAAGGGGGGATATGATCTCCATGTATAATACATAAGGGGGGATATGATCACCATGTATAATACATAAGGGGGGATATGATCACCATGTATAATACATAAGGGGGGATATGATCTCCATGTATAATACATAAGGGGGATATGATCTCCGTGTATAATACATAAGGGGGAGATATGATCTCCGTGTATAATACATAAGGGGGGATATGATCTCCATGTATATTAAATAAGGGGGGATATGATCTCCATGTATAATACATAAGGGGGGATATGATCTCCATGTATAATACATAAGGGGGGATATGATCTCCATGTATAATACAAAAGGGGGGATATGATCTCCATGTATAATACATAAGGGGGGATATGATCACCATGTATAATACATAAGGGGGGATATGATCTCCATGTATAATACATAAGGGGGATATGATCTCCATGTATAATACATAAGGGGGGGATATGATCTCCATGTATAATACATAAGGGGGGGATATGAGCTCCATGTATAATACATAAGGGGGGATATGATCTCCATGTATAAAACATAAGGGGGGGATATGATCTCCATGTATAATACATAAGGGGGGATATGATCTCCATGTATAATACATAAGGGGGGATATGATCACCGTGTATAATACATAAGGGGGATATGATCTCCATGTATAATACATAAGGGGGGGATATGATCTCCATGTATAATACATAAGGGGGATAAGATCACCATGTATAATACATAAGGGGGGTGGTATGATCACCATGTATAATACATAAGAGGGGATATGATCTCCATGTATAATACATAAGGGGGGATATGGTCTCCATGTATAATACATACGGGGGATATGATCTCCATGTATAATACATAAGGGGGGGATATGATCTCCATGTATAATACATAAGAGGGGATATGATCTCCATGTATAATACATAAGGGGGGATATGATCTCCATGTATAATACATAAGGGGGGGATATGATCTCCATGTATAATACATAAGGGGGATATGATCTCCATGTATAATACATAAAGGGGGATATGATCACCATGTATAATACATAAGGGGGATATGATCTCCATGTATAATACATAAGGGGGGGGGGATATGATCACCATGTATAATACATAAGGGGGGGATATGATCTCCATGTATAATACATAAGGGGGACATGATCTCCATGTATAATACATAAGGGGGGGAGGGATATGATCTCCATGTATAATACATAAGTGGGGATATGATCTCCATGTATAATACATAAGGGGGGATATGATCTCCATGTATAATACATAAGGGGGATATGATCTCCATGTATAATACATAAGGGGGATATGATTCCCATGTATAATACATAAGGGGGGGATATGATCACCATGTATAATAAATAAGGGGGGACATGATCTCCATGTATAATACATTAAGGGGGGCATATGGTCTCCATGTATAATACATAAGGGGGGATATGATCTCCATGTATAATACATAAGGGGGGATATGATCTCCATGTATAATACATAAGGGGGATATGATCTCCATGTATAATACATAAGGGGGGATATGATCTCCATGTATAATACATAAGGGGGATATGATCTCCATGTATAATACATAAGGGGGGATATGATCTCCATGTATAATACATAAGGGGGGAGATATGATTTCCATGTATAATACATAAGGGGGGATATGATCTCCATGTATAATACATAAGGGGGATATGATCACCATGTATAATACATAAGGGGGATATGATCTCCATGTATAATACATAAGGGGGTATATGCTCTCCATGTATAATACATAAGGGGGGATATGATCTCCAGGTATAATACATAAGGGGAGATATGATCTCCATGTATAATACATAAGGGGGATATGATCATCATGTATAATACATAAGGGGGGATATGATCTCTATGTATAATACATAAGGGGGATATGATCTCCATGTATATTACATAAGGGGGATATGATCACCATGTATAATACATAAGGGGGGATATGATATCTATGTATAATACATAAGGGGGGATATGATCTCCATGTATAATATATATGGGGGGATATGATCTTCATGTATAATATATAAGGGGGATATGATCTCCATGTATAATACATAAGGGGGGATATGAGCTCCATGTATAATACATAAGGGGGGATATGAACTCCATGTATAACACATAAGAGGGGATATGATCTCCATGTATAAAACATAAGGGGGGATATGATCTACATGTATAATACATAAGGGGGGATATGATCTCCATGTATAATACATAAGAGGGGGATATGATCTCCATGTATAATACATAAGGGGGGATATGATCTCCATGTATAACACATAAGAGGGGATATGATCTCCATGTATAAAACATAAGGGGGGATATGATCTACATGTATAATACATAAGGGGGGATATGATCTCCATGTATAATAAATAAGGGGGGATATGATCACCATGTATAATACATAAGGGGGGATATGATCACCATGTATAATACATAAGGGGAGTATGATCTCCATGTATAATACATAAGGGGGGGATATGATCTCCATGTATAATACATAAGGGGGATAAGATCACCATGTATAATACATAAGGGGGGGGGGTATGATCTCCATGTATAATACATAAGGAGGGATATGATCTCCATGTATAATACATAAGAGGGGATATGATCTCCATGTATAATACATAAGGGGGGAAATGGTCTCCATGTATAATACATACGGGGGATATGATCTCCATGTATAATACATAAGGGGGGGATATGATCTCCATGTATAATACATAAGAGGGGATATGATCTCCATGTATAATACATTAAGGGGGATATGATCACCATGTATAATACATAAGGGGGATATGATCTCCATGTATAATACATAAGGGGGGGATATGATCACCATGTATAATACATAAGGGGGGGATATGATCTCCATGTATAATACATAAGGGGGACATGATCTCCATGTATAATACATAAGGGGGGGAGGGATATGATCTCCATGTATAATACATAAGGGGGGATATGATCACCATGTATAATACATAAGGAGGATATGATCTCCATGTATAATACATAAGGGGGGGAGGGATATGATCTCCATGTATAATACATAAGGGGGGGATATGATCACCATGTATAATACATAAGGGCGGACATGATCTCCATGTATAATACATTAAGGGGGGCATATGGTCTCCATGTATAATACATAAGGGGGGATATGATCTCCATGTATAATACATAAGGGGGGATATGATCTCCATGTATAATACATAAGGGGGATAAGATCACCATGTATAATACATAAGGGGGGGGGGGTATGATCTCCATTTATAATACATAAGGGAGGATATGATCTCCATGTATAATAAATAAGGGGGGATATGATCTCCATGTATAATACATAAGGGGGGATATAATCACCATGTATAATACATAAGGGGGATATGATCTCCATGTATAATACATAAGGGGGTATATGATCTCCATGTATAATACATAAGGGGGGGGGGGGAAATGATCACCATGTATAATACACAAGGGGGGATATGATCTCTATGTATAATACATAAGGGGGATATGATCTCCAAGTATAATACATAAGGGGGGATATGATCTCCATGTATAATACATAAGGGGGGATATGATCTCCATGTATAATACATAAGGGGGGATATGATCTCCATGTATAATACATAAGGGGGGAGATATGATCTCCATGTATAATTCATAAGGGGGGATATGATCTCCATGTATAATACATAAGGGGGATATGATCACCATGTATAATACATAAGGGGGATATGATCTCCATGTATAATACATAAGGGGGATATGATCTCCATGTATAATACATAAGGGGGATATGATCACCATGTATAATACATAAGGGGGGATATGATCTCTATGTATAATACATAAGGGGGGATAAGATCTCCATGTATAATACATAAGGGGGATATGATCTCTATGTATAATACATAAGGGGGGATATGATCTCCATGTATAATATATACGGGGGATATGATCACCATGTATAATACATAAGGGGGGGATATGATCTCCATGTATAATATATAAGGGGGATATGATCTCCATGTATAATACGTAAGGGGGATATGATCTCCATGTATAATACATAAGGGGGGATATGATCTCCATGTATAATATATAAGGGGGATATGATCTTCATGTATAATATATAAGGGGGATATGATCTCCATGTATAATACATAAGGGGGGATATGATCACCATGTATAATACATAAGGGGGGATATGATCACCATGTATAATACATAAGGGGGATATGATCTCCATGTATAATACATAAGGGGGGATATGATCTCCATGTATAATACATAAGGGGGATATGATCTCCATGTATAATACATAAGGGGGATATGATCTCCATGTATAATACATAAGGGGGGATATGATCTCCATGTATAATACATAAGGGGGGGATATGATCTCCATGTATAATACATAAGGGGGGTATGATCTCCATGTATAATACATAAGGGGGATATGATCTCCATGTATAATACATAAGGGGGATATGATCTCCATGTATAATACATAAGGGGGGATATGATCTCCATGTATAATACATTAAGGGGTGCATATGGTCTCCATGTATAATACATAAGGGGGATATGATCTCCATGTATAATACATAAGGGGGATATGATCTCCATGTATAATACATAAGGGGGATATGATCTCCATGTATAATATATAAGGGGGGATATGATCTCCATGTATAATACATAAGGGGAATATGATCTCCATATATAATACATAAGGGGGGATATGATCTCCATGTATAATACATAAGGGGGGATATGATCTCCATGTATAATACATAAGGAGGATATGATCTCCATGTATAATACATAAGGGGGGATATGATCTCCATGTATAAAACATAAGGGGGGATATGATCTCCATGTATAATACATAAGGGGGGATATGATCTCCATGTATAATACATAAGGGGGGATATGATCTCCATGTATAATACATAAGGGGGGATATGATCTCCATGTATAATACATAAGGGGGATATGATCTCCATGTATAATACATAAGGGGGGATATGATCTCCATGTATAATACATAAGGGGGATATGATCTCCATGTATAATACATAAGGGGGGGGGATATGATCACCATGTATAATACATAAGGGGGGGATATGATCTCCATGTATAATACATAAGGGGGACATGATCTCCATGTATAATACATAAGGGGGGGAGGGATATGATCTCCATGTATAATACATAAGGGGGATATGATCTCCATGTATAATATATATAAGGGGGGATATGATCTCCATGTATAATACATAAGGGGAATATGATCTCCATATATAATACATAAGGGGGGATATGATCTCCATGTATAATACATAAGGGGGGATATGATCTCCATGTATAAAACATAAGGGGGGATATGATCTCCATGTATAATACATAAGGGGGGGATATGATCTCCATGTATAATACATAAGGGGGATATGATCTCCATGTATAATACATAAGGGGGGATATGATCTCCATGTATAATACATAAGGGGGGATATGATCTCCATGTATAATACATAAGGGGGATATGATCTCCATGTATAATACATAAGGGGGATATGATCCCCATGTATAATACATAAGGGGGGGATATGATCACCATGTATAATAAATAAGGGGGGACATGATCTCCATGTATAATACATTAAGGGGGGCATATGGTCTCCATGTATAATACATAAGGGGGGATATGATCTCCATGTATAATACATAAGGGGGGATATGATCTCCATGTATAATACATAAGGGGGATAAAATCACCATGTATAATACATAAGGGGGGATATGATCTCCATGTATAATACATAGGGGGGGATATGATCTCCATGTATAATACATAAGGGGGGATATAATCACCATGTATAATACATAAGGGGGGATATGATCTCCATGTATAATACATAAGGGGGATATGATCTCCATGTATAATACATAAGGGGGGATATGATCTCCATGTATAATACATAAGGGGGGAGATATGATCTCCATGTATAATACATAAGGGGGGATATGATCTCCATGTATAATACATAAGGGGGATATGATCACCATGTATAATACATAAGGGGGATATGATCTCCATGTATAATACATAAGGGGGTATATGCTCTCCATGTATAATACATAAGGGGGGATATGATCTCCAGGTATAATACATAAGGGGAGATATGATCTCCATGTATAATACATAAGGGGGATATGATCACCATGTATAATACATAAGGGGGGATATGATCTCTATGTATAATACATAAGGGGGATATGATCTCCATGTATATTACATAAGGGGGATATGATCACCATGTATAATACATAAGGGGGGATATGATATCTATGTATAATACATAAGGGGGGATATGATCTCCATGTATAATATATACGGGGGGATATGATCTTCATGTATAATATATAAGGGGGATATGATCTCCATGTATAATACATAAGGGGGGATATGAGCTCCATGTATAATACATAAGGGGGGATATGATCTCCATGTATAACACATAAGAGGGGATATGATCTCCATGTATAAAACATAAGGGGGGATATGATCTACATGTATAATACATAAGGGGGGATATGATCTCCATGTATAATACATAAGAGGGGGATATGATCTCCATGTATAATACATAAGGGGGGATATGATCTCCATGTATAACACATAAGAGGGGATATGATCTCCATGTATAAAACATAAGGGGGGATATGATCTACATGTATAAAACATAAGGGGGGATATGATCTACATGTATAATACATAAGGGGGGATATGATCACCATGTATAATACATAAGGGGAGTATGATCTCCATGTATAATACATAAGGGGGGGATATGATCTCCATGTATAATACATAAGGGGGATAAGATCACCATGTATAATACATAAGGGGGGGGGGTATGATCTCCATGTATAATACATAAGGAGGGATATGATCTCCATGTATAATACATAAGAGGGGATATGATCTCCATGTATAATACATAAGGGGGGAAATGGTCTCCATGTATAATACATACGGGGGATATGATCTCCATGTATAATACATAAGGGGGGGATATGATCTCCATGTATAATACATAAGAGGGGATATGATCTCCATGTATAATACATAAAGGGGGATATGATCACCATGTAAAATACATAAGGGGGATATGATCTCCATGTATAATACATAAGGGGGGGATATGATCACCATGTATAATACATAAGGGGGGGATATGATCTCCATGTATAATACATAAGGGGGACATGATCTCCATGTATAATACATAAGGGGGGGAGGGATATGATCTCCATGTATAATACATAAGGGGGGATATGATCACCATGTATAATACATAAGGAGGATATGATCTCCATGTATAATACATAAGGGGGGGAGGGATATGATCTCCATGTATAATACATAAGGGGGGGATATGATCACCATGTATAATACATAAGGGGGGACATGATCTCCATGTATAATACATTAAGGGGGGCATATGGTCTCCATGTATAATACATAAGGGGGGATATGATCTCCATGTATAATACATAAGGGGGGATATGATCTCCATGTATAATACATAAGGGGGATAAGATCACCATGTATAATACATAAGGGGGGGGGGTATGATCTCCATTTATAATACATAAGGGAGGATATGATCTCCATGTATAATACATAAGGGGGGATATGATCTCCATGTATAATACATAAGGGGGGATATAATCACCATGTATAATACATATGGGGGATATGATCTCCATGTATAATACATAAGGGGGTATATGATCTCCATGTATAATACATAAGGGGGGGGGAAATGATCACCATGTATAATACACAAGGGGGGATATGATCTCTATGTATAATACATAAGGGGGATATGATCTCCAAGTATAATACATAAGGGGGGATATGATCTCCATGTATAATACATAAGGGGGGATATGATCTCCATGTATAATACATAAGGGGGGATATGATCTCCATGTATAATACATAAGGGGGAGATATGATCTCCATGTATAATACATAAGGGGGGATATGATCTCCATGTATAATACATAAAGGGGATATGATCACCATGTATAATACATAAGGGGGATATGATCTCCATGTATAATACATAAGGGGGATATGATCTCCATGTATAATACATAAGGGGGATATGATCACCATGTATAATACATAAGGGGGGATATGATCTCTATGTATAATACATAAGGGGGGATAAGATCTCCATGTATATTACATAAGGGGGATATGATCACCATGTATAATACATAAGGGGGGATATGATCTCTATGTATAATACATAAGGGGGGATATGATCTCCATGTATAATATATACTGGGGATATGATCACCATGTATAATACATAAGGGGGGGATATGATCTCCATGTATAATATATAAGGGGGATATGATCTCCATGTATAATACGTAAGGGGGATATGATCTCCATGTATAATACATAAGGGGGGATATGATCTCCATGTATAATATATAAGGGGGATATGATCTTCATGTATAATATATAAGGGGGATATGATCTCCATGTATAATACATAAGGGGGGATATGATCACCATGTATAATACATAAGGGGGGATATGATCACCATGTATAATACATAAGGGGGATATGATCTCCATGTATAATACATAAGGGGGGATATGATCTCCATGTATAATACATAAGGGGGATATGATCTCCATGTATAATACATAAGGGGGATATGATCTCCATGTATAATACATAAGGGGGGATATGATCTCCATGTATAATACATAAGGGGGGGATATGATCTCCATGTATAATACATAAGGGGGGTATGATCTCCATGTATAATACATAAGGGGGATATGATCTCCATGTATAATACATAAGGGGGATATGATCTCCATGTATAATACATAAGGGGGGATATGATCTCCATGTATAATACATTAAGGGGTGCATATGGTCTCCATGTATAATACATAAGGGGGATATGATCTCCATGTATAATACATAAGGGGGATATGATCTCCATGTATAATACATAAGGGGGATATGATCTCCATGCATAATAAATAAGGGGGGATATGATCTCCATGTATAATACATAAGGGGAATATGATCTCCATATATAATACATAAGGGGGGATATGATCTCCATGTATAATACATAAGGGGGGGATATGATCTCCATGTATAATACATAAGGAGGATATGATCTCCATGTATAATACATAAGGGGGGATATGATCTCCATGTATAAAACATAAGGGGGGATATGATCTCCATGTATAATACATAAGGGGGGGATATGATCTCCATGTATAATACATAAGGGGGGATATGATCTCCATGTATAATACATAAGGGGGGATATGATCTCCATGTATAATACATAAGGGGGATATGATCTCCATGTATAATACATAAGGGGGGATATGATCTCCATGTATAATACATAAGGGGGGATATGATCTCCATGTATAATACATAAGGGGGGGATATGATCTCCATGTATAATACATAAGGGGGGATATGAGCTCCATGTATAATACATAAGGGGGGATATGATCTCCATGAATAACACATAAGGGGGGATATGATCTCCATGTATAATACATAAGGGGGATATGATCTCTATGTATAATACATAAGGGGGGATATGATCTCCATGTATAATATATACGGGGGATATGATCACCATGTATAATACATAAGGGGGGGATATGATCTCCATGTATAATATATAAGGGGGATATGATCTCCATGTATAATACGTAAGGGGGATATGATCTCCATGTATAATACATAAGGGGGGATATGATCTCCATGTATAATATATAAGGGGGATATGATCTTCATGTATAATATATAAGGGGGATATGATCTCCATGTATAATACATAAGGGGGGATATGATCACCATGTATAATACATAAGGGGGGATATGATCACCATGTATAATACATAAGGGGGATATGATCTCCATGTATAATACATAAGGGGGGATATGATCTCCATGTATAATACATAAGGGGGATATGATCTCCATGTATAATACATAAGGGGGATATGATCTCCATGTATAATACATAAGGGGGGATATGATCTCCATGTATAATACATAAGGGGGGGATATGATCTCCATGTATAATACATAAGGGGGGTATGATCTCCATGTATAATACATAAGGGGGATATGATCTCCATGTATAATACATAAGGGGGATATGATCTCCATGTATAATACATAAGGGGGGATATGATCTCCATGTATAATACATTAAGGGGTGCATATGGTCTCCATGTATAATACATAAGGGGGATATGATCTCCATGTATAATACATAAGGGGGATATGATCTCCATGTATAATACATAAGGGGGATATGATCTCCATGTATAATATATAAGGGGGGATATGATCTCCATGTATAATACATAAGGGGAATATGATCTCCATATATAATACATAAGGGGGGATATGATCTCCATGTATAATACATAAGGGGGGGATATGATCTCCATGTATAATACATAAGGAGGATATGATCTCCATGTATAATACATAAGGGGGGATATGATCTCCATGTATAAAACATAAGGGGGGATATGATCTCCATGTATAATACATAAGGGGGGGATATGATCTCCATGTATAATACATAAGGGGGGATATGATCTCCATGTATAATACATAAGGGGGGATATGATCTCCATGTATAATACATAAGGGGGATATGATCTCCATGTATAATACATAAGGGGGGATATGATCTCCATGTATAATACATAAGGGGGATATGATCTCCATGTATAATACATAAGGGGGGGGGATATGATCACCATGTATAATACATAAGGGGGGGATATGATCTCCATGTATAATACATAAGGGGGACATGATCTCCATGTATAATACATAAGGGGGGGAGGGATATGATCTCCATGTATAATACATAAGGGGGATATGATCTCCATGTATAATATATATAAGGGGGGATATGATCTCCATGTATAATACATAAGGGGAATATGATCTCCATATATAATACATAAGGGGGGATATGATCTCCATGTATAATACATAAGGGGGGATATGATCTCCATGTATAAAACATAAGGGGGGATATGATCTCCATGTATAATACATAAGGGGGGGATATGATCTCCATGTATAATACATAAGGGGGATATGATCTCCATGTATAATACATAAGGGGGGATATGATCTCCATGTATAATACATAAGGGGGGATATGATCTCCATGTATAATACATAAGGGGGATATGATCTCCATGTATAATACATAAGGGGGATATGATCCCCATGTATAATACATAAGGGGGGGATATGATCACCATGTATAATAAATAAGGGGGGACATGATCTCCATGTATAATACATTAAGGGGGGCATATGGTCTCCATGTATAATACATAAGGGGGGATATGATCTCCATGTATAATACATAAGGGGGGATATGATCTCCATGTATAATACATAAGGGGGATAAAATCACCATGTATAATACATAAGGGGGGATATGATCTCCATGTATAATACATAGGGGGGGATATGATCTCCATGTATAATACATAAGGGGGGATATAATCACCATGTATAATACATAAGGGGGGATATGATCTCCATGTATAATACATAAGGGGGATATGATCTCCATGTATAATACATAAGGGGGGATATGATCTCCATGTATAATACATAAGGGGGGAGATATGATCTCCATGTATAATACATAAGGGGGGATATGATCTCCATGTATAATACATAAGGGGGATATGATCACCATGTATAATACATAAGGGGGATATGATCTCCATGTATAATACATAAGGGGGTATATGCTCTCCATGTATAATACATAAGGGGGGATATGATCTCCAGGTATAATACATAAGGGGAGATATGATCTCCATGTATAATACATAAGGGGGATATGATCACCATGTATAATACATAAGGGGGGATATGATCTCTATGTATAATACATAAGGGGGATATGATCTCCATGTATATTACATAAGGGGGATATGATCACCATGTATAATACATAAGGGGGGATATGATATCTATGTATAATACATAAGGGGGGATATGATCTCCATGTATAATATATACGGGGGGATATGATCTTCATGTATAATATATAAGGGGGATATGATCTCCATGTATAATACATAAGGGGGGATATGAGCTCCATGTATAATACATAAGGGGGGATATGATCTCCATGTATAACACATAAGAGGGGATATGATCTCCATGTATAAAACATAAGGGGGGATATGATCTACATGTATAATACATAAGGGGGGATATGATCTCCATGTATAATACATAAGAGGGGGATATGATCTCCATGTATAATACATAAGGGGGGATATGATCTCCATGTATAACACATAAGAGGGGATATGATCTCCATGTATAAAACATAAGGGGGGATATGATCTACATGTATAAAACATAAGGGGGGATATGATCTACATGTATAATACATAAGGGGGGATATGATCACCATGTATAATACATAAGGGGAGTATGATCTCCATGTATAATACATAAGGGGGGGATATGATCTCCATGTATAATACATAAGGGGGATAAGATCACCATGTATAATACATAAGGGGGGGGGGTATGATCTCCATGTATAATACATAAGGAGGGATATGATCTCCATGTATAATACATAAGAGGGGATATGATCTCCATGTATAATACATAAGGGGGGAAATGGTCTCCATGTATAATACATACGGGGGATATGATCTCCATGTATAATACATAAGGGGGGGATATGATCTCCATGTATAATACATAAGAGGGGATATGATCTCCATGTATAATACATAAAGGGGGATATGATCACCATGTAAAATACATAAGGGGGATATGATCTCCATGTATAATACATAAGGGGGGGATATGATCACCATGTATAATACATAAGGGGGGGATATGATCTCCATGTATAATACATAAGGGGGACATGATCTCCATGTATAATACATAAGGGGGGGAGGGATATGATCTCCATGTATAATACATAAGGGGGGATATGATCACCATGTATAATACATAAGGAGGATATGATCTCCATGTATAATACATAAGGGGGGGAGGGATATGATCTCCATGTATAATACATAAGGGGGGGATATGATCACCATGTATAATACATAAGGGGGGACATGATCTCCATGTATAATACATTAAGGGGGGCATATGGTCTCCATGTATAATACATAAGGGGGGATATGATCTCCATGTATAATACATAAGGGGGGATATGATCTCCATGTATAATACATAAGGGGGATAAGATCACCATGTATAATACATAAGGGGGGGGGGGTATGATCTCCATTTATAATACATAAGGGAGGATATGATCTCCATGTATAATACATAAGGGGGGATATGATCTCCATGTATAATACATAAGGGGGGATATAATCACCATGTATAATACATAAGGGGGATATGATCTCCATGTATAATACATAAGGGGGTATATGATCTCCATGTATAATACATAAGGGGGGGGGAAATGATCACCATGTATAATACACAAGGGGGGATATGATCTCTATGTATAATACATAAGGGGGATATGATCTCCAAGTATAATACATAAGGGGGGATATGATCTCCATGTATAATACATAAGGGGGGATATGATCTCCATGTATAATACATAAGGGGGGATATGATCTCCATGTATAATACATAAGGGGGAGATATGATCTCCATGTATAATACATAAGGGGGGATATGATCTCCATGTATAATACATAAAGGGGATATGATCACCATGTATAATACATAAGGGGGATATGATCTCCATGTATAATACATAAGGGGGATATGATCTCCATGTATAATACATAAGGGGGATATGATCACCATGTATAATACATAAGGGGGGATATGATCTCTATGTATAATACATAAGGGGGGATAAGATCTCCATGTATATTACATAAGGGGGATATGATCACCATGTATAATACATAAGGGGGGATATGATCTCTATGTATAATACATAAGGGGGGATATGATCTCCATGTATAATATATACTGGGGATATGATCACCATGTATAATACATAAGGGGGGGATATGATCTCCATGTATAATATATAAGGGGGATATGATCTCCATGTATAATACGTAAGGGGGATATGATCTCCATGTATAATACATAAGGGGGGATATGATCTCCATGTATAATACATAAGGGGGATATGATCTTCATGTATAATATATAAGGGGGATATGATCTCCATGTATAATACATAAGGGGGGATATGATCACCATGTATAATACATAAGGGGGGATATGATCACCATGTATAATACATAAGGGGGATATGATCTCCATGTATAATACATAAGGGGGGATATGATCTCCATGTATAATACATAAGGGGGATATGATCTCCATGTATAATACATAAGGGGGATATGATCTCCATGTATAATACATAAGGGGGGATATGATCTCCATGTATAATACATAAGGGGGGGATATGATCTCCATGTATAATACATAAGGGGGGTATGATCTCCATGTATAATACATAAGGGGGATATGATCTCCATGTATAATACATAAGGGGGATATGATCTCCATGTATAATACATAAGGGGGGATATGATCTCCATGTATAATACATTAAGGGGTGCATATGGTCTCCATGTATAATACATAAGGGGGATATGATCTCCATGTATAATACATAAGGGGGATATGATCTCCATGTATAATACATAAGGGGGATATGATCTCCATGCATAATAAATAAGGGGGGATATGATCTCCATGTATAATACATAAGGGGAATATGATCTCCATATATAATACATAAGGGGGGATATGATCTCCATGTATAATACATAAGGGGGGGATATGATCTCCATGTATAATACATAAGGAGGATATGATCTCCATGTATAATACATAAGGGGGGATATGATCTCCATGTATAAAACATAAGGGGGGATATGATCTCCATGTATAATACATAAGGGGGGGATATGATCTCCATGTATAATACATAAGGGGGGATATGATCTCCATGTATAATACATAAGGGGGGATATGATCTCCATGTATAATACATAAGGGGGATATGATCTCCATGTATAATACATAAGGGGGGATATGATCTCCATGTATAATACATAAGGGGGGATATGATCTCCATGTATAATACATAAGGGGGGGATATGATCTCCATGTATAATACATAAGGGGGGATATGAGCTCCATGTATAATACATAAGGGGGGATATGATCTCCATGAATAACACATAAGGGGGGATATGATCTCCATGTATAATACATAAGGGGGGGATATGATCTCCTTGTATAATACATAAGGGGGATATGATCTCCATGTATAATACATAAGGGGGGATATGATCACCATGTATAATACATAAGGGGGATATGATCTCCATGTATAATACATAAGGGGGGGATATGATCTCCATGTATAATACATAAGGGGGATAAGATCACCATGTATAATACATAAGGGGGGGGGGGGTATGATCTCCATGCATAATACATAAGGGGGGATATGATCTCCATGTATAATACATAAGGGGGGATATGGTCTCCATGTATAATACATACGGGGGATATGATCTCCATGTATAATACATAAGGGGGGATATGATCTCCATGTATAATACATAAGAGGGGATATGATCTCCATGTATAATACATAAGGGGGGATATGATCACCATATATAATACATAAGGGGGGATATGATCACCATGTATAATACATAAGGGGGGATATGATCTCCATGTATAATACATAAAGGGGGATATGATCACCATGTATAATACATAAGGGGGGGATATGATCACCATGTATAATACATAAGGGGGGGATATGATCTCCATGTATAATACATAAGGGGGGACATGATCTCCATGTATAATACATAAGGGGGGGAGGGATATGATCTCCATGTATAATACATAAGGGGGGATATCATCACCATGTATAATACATAAGGGGGATATGATCTCCATGTATAATACATAAGGGGGATATGATCTCCATGTATAATACATAAGGGGGGGATATGATCACCATGGATAATACATAAGGGGGATAAGATCACCATGTATAATACATAAGGGGGGACATGATCTCCATGTATAATACATTAAGGGGGGCATATGGTCTCCATGTATAATACATAAGGGGGGATATGATCTCCATGTATAATACATAAGGGGGGGTATGATCTCCATATATAATAGATAAGAGGGATAAGATCACCATGTATAATACATAAGGGGGGGGTATGATCTCCATTTATAATACATAAGGGGGATATGATCTCCATGTATAATACATAAGGGGGGATATGATCTCCATGTATAATACATAAGGGGGGATATAATCACCATGTATAATACATAAGGGGGGATATGATCTCCATGTATAATACATAAGGGGGATATGATCTCCATGTATAATACATAAGGGGGTATATGATCTCCATGTATAATACATAAGGGGGGGGGAATGATCACCATGTATAATACACAAGGGGGGATATGATCTCTATGTATAATACATAAGGGGGATATGATCTCCATGTATAATACATAAGGGGGGATATGATCTCCATGTATATTACATAAGGGGGGATATGATCTCCATGTATAATACATAAGGGGGGATATGATCTCCATGTATAATACATAAGGGGGGAGATATGATCACCATGTATAATACATAAGGGGGATATGATCTCCATGTATAATACATAAGGGGGGATATGATCTCCAGGTATAATACAAAAGGGGAGATATGATCTCCATGTATAATACATAAGGGGGATATGATCACCATGTATAATACATAAGGGGGGATATGATCTCTATGTATAATACACAAGGGGGGATATGATCTCCATGTATAATATATACGGGGGGGATATGATCTTCATGTATAATATATAAGGGGGATATGATCTCCATGTATAATACATAAGGGGGATATGATCTCCATGTATAATACATAAGGGGGATATGATCTCCATGTATAATACATAAGGGGGATATGATCTCCATGTATAATACATAAGGGGGGATATGATCTCCATGTATAATACATAAGGGGGGGATATGATCTCCATGTATAATACATAAGGGGGGATATGATCTCCATGTATAATACATAAGGGGGATATGATCTCCATGTATAATACATAAGGGGGGATATGATCCCCATGTATAATACATAAGGGGGATAAGATCACCATGTATAATACATAAGGGGGGGGGTATGATCTCCATGCATAATACATAAGGGGGGATATGATCTCCTTGTATAATACATAAGGGGGGATATGGTCTCCATGTATAATACATACGGGGGATATGATCTCCATGTATAATACATAAGGGGGGATGTGATCTCCATGTATAATACATAAGAGGGGATATGATCTCCATGTATAATACATAAGGGGGGATATGATCACCATATATAATACATAAGGGGGGATATGATCACCATGTATAATACATAAGGGGGGATATGATCTCCATGTATAATACATAAAGGGGGATATGATCACCATGTATAATACATAAGGGGGGATATGATCACCATGTATAATACATAAGGGGGGGATATGATCTCCATGTATAATACATAAGGGGGGACATGATCTCCATGTATAATACATAAGGGGGGAGGGATATGATCTCCATGTATAATACATAAGGGGGGATATCATCACCATGTATAATACATAAGGGGGATATGATCTCCATGTATAATACATAAGGGGGATATGATCTCCATGTATAATACATAAGGGGGGGATATGATCACCATGGATAATACATAAGGGGGATAAGATCACCATGTATAATACATAAGGGGGGACATGATCTCCATGTATAATACATTAAGGGGGGCATATGGTCTCCATGTATAATACATAAGGGGGGATATGATCTCCATGTATAATACATAAGGGGGGGGTATGATCTCCATATATAATAGATAAGGGGGATAAGATCACCATGTATAATACATAAGGGGGGGGTATGATCTCCATTTATAATACATAAGGGGGGATATGATCTCCATGTATAATACATAAGGGGGGATATGATCTCCATGTATAATACATAAGGGGGGATATAATCACCATGTATAATACATAAGGGGGATATGATCTCCATGTATAATACATAAGGGGGTATATGATCTCCATGTATAATACATAAGGGGGGGGGGGAATGATCACCATGTATAATACACAAGGGGGGATATGATCTCTATGTATAATACATAAGGGGGATATGATCTCCATGTATAATACATAAGGGGGGATATGATCTCCATGTATAATACATAAGGGGGGATATGATCTCCATGTATAATACATAAGGGGGGATATGATCTCCATGTATAATACATAAGGGGGGAGATATGATCTCCATGTATAATACATAAGGGGGATATGATCACCATGTATAATACATAAGGGGGATATGATCTCCATGTATAATACATAAGGGGGGTATATGCTCTCCATGTATAATACATAAGGGGGGATATGATCTCCAGGTATAATACAAAAGGGGAGATATGATCTCCATGTATAATACATAAGGGGGATATGATCACCATGTATAATACATAAGGGGGGATATGATCTCTATGTATAATACATAAGGGGGGATATGATCTCCATGTATAATACATAAGGGGGGATATGATCTCCATGTATAATACATAAGGGGGATATGATCACCATGTATAATACATAAGGGGGGATATGATCTCTATGTATAATACATAAGGGGGGATATGATCTCCATGTATAATATATACGGGGGGGATATGATCTTCATGTATAATATATAAGGGGGATATGATCTCCATGTATAATACATAAGGGGGATATGATCACCATGTATAATACATAAGGGGGATATGATCTCAATGTATAATACATAAGGGGGGATATGATCTCCATGTATAATACATAAGGGGGGGATATGATCTCCATGTATAATACATAAGGGGGGATATGATCTCCATGTATAATACATAAGGGGGATATGATCTCCATGTATAATACATAAGGGGGATATGATCTCCATGTATAATACATAAGGGGGGATATGATCCCCATGTATAATACATATGGGGGGGATATGATCTCCATGTATAATACATAAGGGGGGATATGATCTCCATGTGTAATACATAAGGGGGATATGATCACCATGTATAATACATAAGGGGGATATGATCTCCATGTATAATACATAAGGGGGATATGATCTCCATGTATAATACATAAGGGGGGATATGATCTCCATGTATAATACATAAGGGGGGATATGATCTCCATGTATAATACATAAGGGGGGGATATGATCTCCATGTATAATACATAAGGGGGGATATGATCTCCATGTATAATACATAAGGGGGGATATGATCTCCATGTATAATATATACGGGGGGGATATGATCTTCATGTATAATATATAAGGGGGATATGATCTCCATGTATAATACATAAGGGGGATATGATCACCATGTATAATACATAAGGGGGATATGATCTCCATGTATAATACATAAGGGGGGATATGATCTCCATGTATAATACATAAGGGGGGGATATGATCTCCATGTATAATACATAAGGGGGGATATGATCTCCATGTATAATACATAAGGGGGGATATGATCTCCATGTATAATACATAATGGGGATATGATCTCCGTGTATAATACATAGGGGGGATATGATCCCCATGTATAATACATAAGGGGGGATATGATCTCCATGTATAATACATAAGGGGGGATATGATCTCCATGTATAATACATAAGGGGGGGTATGATCTCCATGTATAATACATAAGGGGGGATATGATCTCCATGTATAATATATAAGGGGGGATATGATCTCCATGTATAATATATAAGGGGGGATATGATCTCCGTGTATAATATATAAGGGGGATATGATCTCCATGTATAATACATAAGGGTGGATATGATCTCCGTGTATAATACATAAGGGGGATATGATCTCCATGTATAATACATAAGGGGGGATATGATCTCCATGTATAATACATAAGGGGGATATGATCACCATGTATAATACATAAGGGAGGATATGATCTCCGTGTATAATACATAAGGGGGGGATATGATCTCCATGTATAATACATAAGGGGGGATATTATCTCCATGTATAATACATAAGGGGAGGGGGATATGATCTCCATGTATAATACATAAGGGGGGGATATGAGCTCCATGTATAATACATAAGGGGGGATATGATCTCCATGTATAATACATAAGGGGGGATATGATCACCATGTATAATACATAAGGGGGGATATGATCTCCATGTATAATACATAAGGGGGATATGATCACCATGTATAATACATAAGGGGGGGATATGAGCTCCATGTATAATACATAAGGGGGGATATGATCTCCATGTATAATACATAAGGGGGGATATGATCACCATGTATAATACATAAGGGGGGATATGATCTCCATGTATAATACATAAGGGGGATATGATCTCCATGTATAATACATAAGGGGGGATATGATCTCCATGTATAATACATAAGGGGGGATATGATCACCATATATAATACATAAGGGGGGATATGATCACCATGTATAATACATAAGGGGGGATATGATCTCCATGTATAATACATAAGGGGGGATATGATCTCCATGTATAATACATAAGGGGGGATATGATCACCATGTATAATACATAAGGGGGGATATGATCTCCATGTATAATACATAAGGAGGGGTATGATCTCCATGTATAATACATAAGGGGGGATATGATCACCATGTATAATACATAAGGGGGGATATGATCTCCATGTAAAATACATAAGGGGGGATATGATCTCCATGTATAATACATAAGGGGGGATATGATCTCCATGTAAAATACATAAGGGGGGGGGGATATGATCTCCATGTAGAAATACATCAGTGGTTCATATAGTGAACTCGGTGTAGAATTATTCCCCCTGAGGTCATCATAGAGGACAAGGGGGCGCTCTTTACGTCTGGAGGAAAATAAATTCATTCTCCGAACACGGAAAGGTTTCTTCACAGTAAGAGCTGTGAGAATGTGGATTAGACTCCCTCAAGAGTTGGTTGTGGCCAGCTCAGTGGATTTCTGTAGGAAAGTCCTAGATTCTTTCTTGGATACACAGAATATAACTGGATATAACATTTATAGGTAAAGTGGATCCAGGGAATATCTGATTGCCTCTCGGGGGATCAGGAAGGAATTATTTCCTCTGCATGAGCAAATTGGATCGTGCTTTGCTGGGTTTTTTGCCTTCCTCTGGATCAACTGTGGGTGTAGGATTATAACTTTTTTTTTTTAATGGTTGAACTGGATTGACTTTTGTATTTTTCGGACAGACTAACTATATAACGATGTACTAATGTAATGTTAGCTGTAGATATAGTAACTATTAGCAGGACTTCCCCGAGACCTCCGATTCCCCCATGTTGGAATGCTGAGGAAGGCTGCACTAGATTTTTGCAGATGACCCATTAGTGGAAATGCCCTCAGAATTCACCCATTGCCCTCGTTACAAAGTAACAATATAAAACTGCTGACTTTTAAAGAACCAAGAGAGGACATCACCTAGAATTGTGAGAATTGATGTTCTCGGTCCCTCGCCTCTAGCTGTGCCTCAAGACATTTCATATCAATGAATTCTCAATGTCTTGGGAAGAGCCGACTCACCATCCTCTGCTTCGTACACAAGTCTGCCAGAGAGAGACGCATGGAAGGACCCTCACGTTCACACCGACGGGTCTGTAGTTGGTGGATCTGCTGGTCAGCTCCCTGTAGACAATGACTGAGTGGAAGTCCCCTGTCACCTATACAATGCTCTGTGCATCCTCTCCTGTATAATTACCTTCCTATCATAAAAAACGGTCATCAAGATCCAGCCACACATGTACCAGCACACAAATACACACCCCCAACAAATCCATCATACATAATCAACATCATGGCCACCTGCCAGGAAAAGGGCTTAAGATCCGTATTTAAAGTATACACCAAAGTAAATAATATCATTGAAAATGTGACAGTTGAGATAAGAAGATAAACTATTAGTAGCAGAAACCGTTTTGGTTTTTTTGCCTTAACAAGAGCATTGCCCTATATATGCAAATTCACTTTTTCATCATTTAAAATGAAAAAAATACATAATTAATAATCGCAATGCTGCTGATTTAACCACTTCCAGTCCGGACGCTTTTACCCCCTTAATGTCGGGACGCTTTCCCCCCCCTTCCAGTCCGGACACTTTCCCCCCCTTCCAGTCCGGACACTTTCACCCCCTTCCAGTCCGGACACTTTCCCCCCCTTCCAGTCCGGACACTTTTACCGCCCTTACAGTCTGGGCACTTTCCCCCCCTTCCAGTCTGGACACTTTTACCCCCCTTACACTCTGGGCACTTTCCCCCCCTTCCAGTCCGGACACTTTCAACCCCTTCCAGTCCAGACACTTTCACCCCCTTCCTGTCCGGACACTTTCCCCCCTTCCAGTCCGGACACTTTCCCCCCCCCCTTCCAGTCCGGACACTTTCACCCCCTTCCAGTCCGGACACTTTCCCCCCCTTCCAGTCCGAACACTTTCCCCCCTTCCTGTCCGGACACTTTCCCCCCCCCCCTTCCAGTCCGGACACTTTCACCCCCTTCCAGTCCGGACACTTTCCCCCCCTTCCAGTCCGAACACTTTCACCCCCTTCCAGTCTGGACACTTTACCCCCTCCCCCCCTTCCAGTCCGGACACTTTCCCCTCCTTCCAGTCCGGACACTTTCACCCCCTTCCAGTCCAGACACTTTCCCCCCCCCCTTCCAGTCCGGACACTTTCACCCCCTTCCAGTCCGGACACTTTACCCCCCCCCTTCCAGTCCAGACACTTTCCCCTCCTTCCAGTCCGGACACTTTCACCCCCCTTCCAGTCCGGACACTTTCCCCCCCTTCCAGTCCGAACACTTTCCCCCCCTTCCAGTCCGGACACTTTCCCCCCTTCCAGTCCGGACACTTTCACCCCCTTCCAGTCCAGACAATTTCCCCCCCTTCCAGTAAGGACACTTTCCCCCCTTCCGGTCCGGACACTTTCCCCCCCTTCCAGTCTGGATGCTTTCCCCCCCTTCCAGTCCGGACACTTTCCCCCCCTTCCAGTCCGGACACTTTCCCCCCCTTCCAGTAAGGACACTTTCCCCCCTTCCGGTCCGGACACTTTCCCCCCCTTCCAGTCTGGATGCTTTCCCCCCCTTCCAGTCTGGACACTTTACCCCCCCCCCTTCCAGTCCGGACACTTTCCCCTCCTTCCAGTCCGGACACTTTCACCCCCTTCCACTCCAGACACTTTCCCTCCCCCCCTTCCAGTCCGGACACTTTCACCCCCTTCCAGTCCGGACACTTTCCCCCCCTTCCAGTGCGGACACTTTCCCCTCCTTCCAGTCCGGACACTTTCACCCCCCTTCCAGTCCGGACACTTTCCCCCCCTTCCAGTCCGGACACTTTCCCCCCCTTCCAGTCCGGACACTTTCCCCCCTTCCAGTCCGGACACTTTCCCCCCCTTCCAGTCCAGACAATTTCACCCCCTTCCAGTCCGGACACTTTCCCCCCTTCCAGTCCAGACAATTTCCCCCCTTCCTGCCCAGTCCAATTTTCATCTTTCCGCGCTATCACACTTTGAATGACAATTGCGCGGTCGTGCAACGCTGTACCCGTATGAAATTTTTTGCATTTTTTTGATACAGATAAAGCTTTATTTTGGTGATATTTTTTCACTGCTGGGATTTTTATTTTTTTTGCTATGTAAATGAAAATGTCCAACAATTTTGAAAAAAAGTGTTTTTATTATAAACTTTTGCAAATAAATAGTATTTCATCATAAATCTTGGCCAAAATTGATTCCGTTATCTTTTTAGTAAAAAATAACCCAAATTAGTTTATAACCAAAAAGTATAATTTTTAAACATTTTTTTTTACATTTTTTTTTATTTTTTTATATTATTATTTATGTTTTGTTTTTTTTTTACATACTGTCACCCTAGCAGTACAATGTCACCATGGTGACACTGTACTACTTGTGGGGGGTGATGAAGATTTTTTTTTTTTTTTACACTGATTGCTTTTACACCCATAAAGGCTGTAAAAGCAATCATTTCTCCTTCTCTCTGTCCGCATTCTTGCAGCCATTGTGAACTACTGTGTGAGCTGTGATTGGTCACAGCTTGTCACATGGTACAAGGCTGTTGTGAATAGCCCTGTACCATGTGACCTCTGTGATCATTCACAGATTTCACACGTAGTAAGCAATGATGTCAGAAGTGACATCTTGCTTACTACTTTGCATGTGATCACTGATTGGCCAATCAGTGATCACATGATTGGGACCTCGCACATGATCGGGACCTCGTCTGATGTTCCACTGTGTAGGCCTGGCGGGCACCGGATCGCGGTGCTGCGCGCTCCCAGGGAGTGCGCACAAGCAGGGTGCGGGGAGGCCGTTTATAAATGGCCACCCGACCCTGCACTGCCACTGTCCGGCCGTTTATATACAACAGCTGGATGGGAAGTGGTTAATAAAGCATATTCCAGAGGCCTAACTAGAGCCTTCGGGGCCCCTGTGCACCCTTTTGGGCACAGTGGCAGAACACCAGGGCCCGGTCATAAGTGCTACCTTTGTGACCCCGGTAGTTCTGCCACTGGTGTCAGTAGTTTTTTATTTTTTTCTTATTTTTTACCATTTTGTTTTATTTTTACAATATTATTTTTTATTATTTTTACAATTTTTTGTAGGAGCCCTGTTGTGGGGCTTTGGTGGGATATCAGGGGTTTAAACAGACCTCTGATGTTTCACCTTTCAGACAGAAAATGGGGATTGAAAACACAGCCTTTAATCTCCATCCCAGCGGCACAGAATAAATGGACAGGATCATCTCTGTACAGAGGCTTCCTGTGTATTCATAAACTGAAGCATAGTAAACACAATTTACTACATTTCAGTTCTGAATGGACAGAGTCAGTGATCGGTCCCACATGAAAGAAAAATATGTTTTAAATATATTTTAAAAATACATTCTTAATATATTCTTCCCAAATATATTGACATATATTTGAAATACTACAATTTTGGCCATATTCAATATATTTCAAAAATATATTTCAATATATTTGGGAATATATTATTAAAAATGTATTCAGAACACACGCTGCAATATACAGGTGAAACTCGAAAAATTAGAATCTGGTGCATTTGTTGATTTATTTCAGTGCAGCAACTTAAAAGGTGAAACTAATATATGAGATAGACTCATTACATGCAAAGCAAGATAGTTCAAGCCGTGATTTGTCATCATTGTGATGATTATGGCTTACAGCTCATGAAAACCCCAAATCCACAATCTCAGAAAATGAGAATATTCCATGCAATCAATAACACACAGATTGTACATAGAACAATATCGGACCTCTGAAAAGTAGAAGCTGCATATGTACTCAGTACTTGGTTTGGGCCCCTTTTGCAGCAATTACTGCCTCAATGCGGCGTGGCATGGAAGCTATCAGCCTGTGGCACTGCTGAGGTGTTATGGAAGACCAGGATGCTTCAATAGCGGCCTTCAGCTCTTCTGCATTGTTCGGTCTCATGTCTCTCATCTTTCTCTTGGCAATGCCCCATAGATTCTCTATGGGGTTCAGGTCAGGCGAGTTTGCTGGCCAATCAAGCACAGTAATCCCACGGTCATTGAACCAGGTTTTGGTGCTTTTGGCAGTGTGGGCGGTGCCAAGTCCTGCTGGAAAATGAAGTCAGCATCCCCATAAAGCTCGTCTGCGGAAGGAAGCATGAAGTGCTCCAAAATCTCCTGGTAGACGGTTGCGTTGACCCTGGACTTAATGAAGCACAGTGGACCAACACCAGCAGATGACATGGCTCCCCAAATCAACACAGACTGTGGAAACTTCACACTGGACTTCAAGCATCTTGCAGTGTGTGCCTCTCCATTCTTCCTCCATACTCCGGGCCCTTGGGCCTCTCCATTCTTCCTCCATATTTGGGGTCCTTGGGCCTCTCCATTCTTCCTCCATACTCGGGGTCCTTGGGCCTCTCCATTCTTCCTCCATACTCGGGGTCCTTGGGCCTCTCCATTCTTCCTCCATACTCGGGGTCCTTGGGCCTCTCCATTCTTCCTCCATACTCGGGGTCCTTGTGCCTCTCCATTCTTCCTCCATACTCGGGGTCCTTGTGCCTCTCCATTCTTCCTCCATACTCGGGGTCCTTGTGCCTCTCCATTCTTCCTCCATACTCGGGGTCCTTGTGCCTCTCCATTCTTCCTCCATACTCGGGGTCCTTGGACCTTTCCGTTCTTCCTCCATATTCGGGGTCCTTGGGCCTCTCCATTCTTCCTCCATACTCGGGGTCCTTGGGCCTCTCCATTCTTCCTCCATACTCGGGGTCCTTGGGCCTCTCCATTCTTCCTCCATACTCGGGGTCCTTGGTTTCCAAATGAGACGCAAAAGTTACTCTCATCAGAAAAGGGGAATTTGGACCACTGAGCAGCAGACCAGGTCTGTTTTTCTTTAGCCCAGGTAAGACGCTTCTGACGTTGTTTGTTGTTCAGGAGCGGCTTGACAAGAGGAATACGACATTTGAAGCCCATGTCCAGGATCTGTCTGTGTGTGGTGGCTCTTGATGCACTGACTCCAGCCTCAGTCCACTCCTTGTGAAAGTCCCCAACACTTTTGAATGGCCTTTTCCTGACAATCCTCTCCAGGCTGCGGTCATCCCTGCTGCTTGTGCACCTTTTTTTTCCCACGCTTTTCCCTTCCACATAACTTTTTATTAATGTGCTTTGATACAGCACTTTGGGAACATCCAACTTCTTTTGCAATGACCTTTTGAGGCTTTCCCTCCTTATGGAGGGTGTCAATGATGGTGTCAGGTCAGCAGTCTTTCCCATGATTGTGATTCCTACTGAACCAGACTGAGAGACCATTTAAAGGCTCAGGAACCCTTTGCAGGTGTTATGGCTGAATGAGCTGATTAGAGTGGGACACTTTGAGCCGAGAATATTCCACCTTTTCACAATATTCTCATTTTCTGAGATTGTGGATTTGGGGTTTTCATGAGCTGTAAGCCATAATCATCACAATGATGACAAATCACGGCTTGAACTATCTTGCTTTGCATGTAATGAGTCTCATATATTAGTTTCACCTTTTAAGTTACATTACTGAAATAAATAAACTTTTGCACCATATTCTAATTTTTTGAGTTTCACCTGTATATCAAAGTGTAATTTGGAATGCATTTACAAGTATATTTAAAAATCTATGTTTGAATGCCTTTTTTTAGATGTTCAAAAATATCTGGAAAATATATTTTGAAAAATATATTTTTAAATATATGCCTTTGGAAAATATATTTTAATTTACTTTTTTTGGAATACATGTTAAAATATATTATTGTAGGCCAATATATTGTAAATATATGTCGCATTTATAATTTGTTTTTCTAAATATATTGAAAATATATATTGAAAATATATTTCTCTTCCATATGGGGTACTGTGATCGGTCCAGGGGCGGACTGACCATTTGGAAACTCGGGCACTGCCCGAGGGCCCGGGGTCAGTAGGGGGCCCCGTAAGATGCCCCTGGTACCTTTTTCATAGGCTTTTTTGAGTTTGGGCAAGGACACAGGGGCCCCATGATCCCCTATTGCCCGGGGGCCCCATGAGTTGTCAGTCCGCCCCTGGATCGGTCTGTCATTTCAGACAAGAAAGGGGCAGGGAAATTACATATGTACCGGCCCATTCCTTGCTCTTCATCCTGACAGGAGGAGGGGGTCAGGAGACAGCACAGGAGGACCGGAGAACTGCGAAGAGGGACTGTGGAACAGCACAGGGGGACCAGAGAACAGCACAGAAGGACCATCCCACATGGAAGAAAAATATATCTGGAATATAATTTAAAAATATTCTTCCCAAATATATTGACATATATTTGAAATGCTACAATCTTGGCCGTATTCATTATGTTTCAAAATATATATTTTTTATATATATATATATATATATATATATATATATCCGGCATGTTGAAATCCGTTTTATTACAAAATATTTTTAAAAATACATTTCAAATATACTGTATGTCTTTAAAAATACAAATCTACATTTTTGGAGTACATTTACAAATATATGTAAAAATATTATAATTATATTAATAAAAATGCATTTCAACATGCAGTGTGTGTGTATATATATATATATATATATATATATATATATACATACACACACACACTGCATGTTGAAATGCGTTTTTATATATTACAAATTATATGAAAAATATTTTTTAAAATACAGTTTTTAAATATCTTCTTCAGGTTTTTTTAACATATAAAAAAGTCATTTTAACATATAGTTTTACATATATTTGTAAATGAATTCCAAAAATGTAGGTTTGTATGTTTAAAGACATACAGTATATTTGAAATTTAATTTTCTACAGCAGTTTGTATGTATATATATATATATAATTTATTTATTTATTGAAATATATTTTTAAATATATTGAATATGGCCAAAATTGTAGCATTTCAAATACTGTATATATCAATATATTTGGGAAGAAAATATATTTCTTCCATATGGCAGAGAACAGTACGGGGGTCCAAAGAACAGCACAGGGGGGACCAGAGAACAGCACAGGGGGACCAGAGAACAGCACAGGGGGACCAGAGAACAGCAGGGTGGGGGCAGTGGGAGAGAGCACAGAAGTTGCTGGGAAAGATCACAGAGGGCCAGGAGAGAGCAGTGGGGGCTGCAGGCAGCAGAAGGAAGCTGGACTGGAGAGGCGGCATATAGAGAAACCAACGCCTTCCATGTTCCTCCTGCAGCCGCTGAATGCCTGCGGAAGGGAGAGAAAGAGAAGCAGGCATTCAGTGGCTGCAGGAGGAACATGGAAGGCATTGGTTGCTCTATATGCCACCCTTCCAGTCCAGGTGTAGAGGGGAGCCGCACGGGCCCCCTGGAGCATGGGGCCAGGTGGCAATGGTGACCCCTGCGTCCCCTGCAGTTACTCCCCTGACATATTCATATGCACCATAGCTATTGATAGGCCTCCATTGCAGAAAAATGTACATCCTGGAATTTATTAAAGCTTTTCAGCAGCGGCTCCCTAGTTACTCCACATTTAGGAGTCAGGTCTGCAGTTGTATGAGGACATACTGTATACATCCGCGGCAGCTCTAAACTGGTATAAAAAAGAGAGTTTTTGGGAGCAGCTGTAGTAAGTTTTCACTACAATACACATAGCTATCTCAAGGACATACACCGATCAGCTATAAATTGTGACTTCCCACCTCTTGAGGCATGGACTCCAGTAGACCTCAGAAGGAATACTACGGCATCTGGCACCAATCCATCAGGAGAAGATCCCTTAAGTCCTTGAAGTTGCATGGTAGGGTCTTTACTTGTTTCTCCAGCACATTCCACAGATGGAGAATTTGAAGTCCAAGTCAACACCTCAAACTCATTATTGTGTTCCTGAAACCGCCCCACATGCTCCACCGCAAAAGTGAACGCACAGATCGTTCACACACAAGTGCAAACAGCGATTGTCCCATGCATGTGAGGTATCTCCGCAAACTTCAGACCGAGGGCAATAATTCTAGCACCAGACCTCCTGTATAAGGCCTCAGTCAGATGAATGTTCCAATTGGGTCCTCCTGCCCATTTTTCAGGCTGACCCGAGAGGAACCTCCATTCTCCTCTAAGGAGCGGTGGGTGTCAACGGACATGTGTCCGTTGACACCCACTGTCATCCAATCCAATCTGCAAAAAAGGGACGGATGCGGATGCAATTCCCCTTCCGTCCATCAGATCGGGTTGGATGGAAACGAACAAGTGGTCCGTTTTCATCCAACCGCTCATTGAGGAGAGCAAGCAGCTCTATGTCCACTCTGCAGCAGCAGAGAGGACACAGAGCTGTCACCCCCTTGCTCAGCGGGGATCAGGGGAGAGATCCCTCACTGACCAAGTGGATCCTCTAAATGGGTCCGTCCCGTGTGAAGGGACCCTTTATCTAAATAGGTAACCTGTAAAGGCTTTTAAAGCATCGCCTATGGATAACAACATTTACGTTGTTTGTCGCCGTTGCACAGGTGGGCACAATTTTCAGGCGTGGCATGTTTGGTGTCTATTTACTCGGTGTAACGTCATCTTTTATATTTTACCTAACAATTGGGTATTATATTGTGTTTTTGTGCATTATAATTTTAAAAAAAAGACTCAAAAAAATAATGCCAGGATGATGCCTCCAGCAGGACCACTTGAAGTCCAGCGACTTACCGGCCAGGGGCGGCCTGACAAGTCATTGGGCCCCCGGGCAATAGGGGATCATGGGGCGCCTGTGTCCTTACCCAAACTCAAAAAAGCCTACGAAAAAGGTACCAGGGGCATCTCATGGGGCCCCCTACTGACCCCGGGCCCTCGGGCAGTGCCCAAGTTTCCAAATGGTCAGTCCGCCCCTGTTACCGGCACATCGCTGGTCCTGTGACAAAGTCTAATTATACAGTATGAAAGCTCACAAACGTCCGTAGGGCCCAGTGGACTGGCCAGAACACCACCCAAGGAGGAGACTAGCCCAGCACCCGGACTTCTCTTCAGGCACAGAAGCTATATATATATTGAAGTAAACAACATGAAAAGTCCCCATATGTCAGGTGTGAGCAAAGTTCACACAAATGAGTGCATGGGAAGATCAAATATTAGCCATCCAGTATTTCAGAAACATGTATAAATCATGAGCCTGTAGCGGTGGTAAATGGAAATACTTATCGGTCCGTGGTACTCAAAAAAGGGTGCAGAGGGCGGTCAACGGTGTAGCCAGTGATATGATGCCTGACTGAGTTCACAGGTATGTCAGCAGCTGCGTCAGAGGCAACTTACCCCATTCTGTGGACTCCATTAAGCAAGGAACTAAGGAAGGAACATCATCCTGCCCAACACAGGCGGAGAGGATGGAAGTGATGCCATCCCACAATGCATGATGACGTCATCAAATCATGAGCCTTGCAGCGGTGGTAAATGTAGATACTTATTCGTCCGTAGTACTCAAAATAGGGTGCAGAAGGAGGTCACCGGTGTAGCCAGTGATATGATGCCTGACAGGTTTCACAGGTATGTCAGCAGCTGCGTCAGAGGCAACGTACCTCGTTCTGTGGACTCCATTAAGCGAGGAACCAAGGAAGGAACATCATCCTGCCCAACACAGGTGGAAATGATGGAAGTGATGTCATCCCGCAATGCGTGATGACGTCATCGCGCATACTGGAAATGACATCACAATGCAAACAATCTGATATTTTAAAATCTCTGCAGATACTGCCACCTGGGCGGAAAACACCTCCTATACATTTTACCTGGAGTTCGTAAATAATAAATATAGCCAGGATTCTTTTTTTTTGAGGAATTTTGTGAATTGTAGTTTACCGGCGCCACACACATGCTGTTTTTTCATATGTGATATTTGGAGTTACGTATAATTATGCATACCAAGATACCTTTAATAATTGTATTAGTTGGTTTCTGATAGAGATTTTCACGATGGAAAAATATGATTCGTTTTGTTTCCGATTTATTCGGCAAGTTAATATTTTTGTTTCATCATATTCTTTATGTTGGAATGAATTGTTTTCTGAATTAATTTCCTGTATTCAGAAAATAAATATAACCAATCTTTCGAAACAACTTCCAAAAATACAAATGGTTTTGGAACAACGAATATATGAAACAAATCTGAATATACCAAATTAATCGGAATTTAGAAAATTAATCTGAATACACAAAACGAATCTGAATATATGAAGCGAATCTCAATATATGAAATGAATCGGAATGCACAAAATGAACCTGAATATACAAACATATCCAAATATAAGAAACTAATCTGAATATATGAAATGAATCTTAATATACAAAACAAATCTAATTATATGAAATTCATCGGAATGTACAAAATTAACCTAAATATAGAAACATATCCGAATATAGGAAATTAATCTGAATATATGAAGTGAATCTGAATATATGAAACAAATCTGAATATGTGAAATGAACCGGAATACAAAAAATTAACCTGAATATACAAACATATCCAAATATAGGAAAAGAATCCGAATATATGAAACAAATTTGAATATATGAAATTAAACTGTATATATGAAACAAATCTGAATATACAAAATTAATCTGAATATACAAAATAAATCTGAATATATGAAACAAATCTGAATATATAAAAAGAAACTGAATATACAAAATAAATCTGAATATACGAAACAAATCTGAATATATGAAATTAATCGGAATATACAAAATGAACGTGAATATACAAACATATCCGAATATATGAAACGAATCCGAATATATGAAATTAATCAGAATATATGAAATAAATCTGAATATATGAAACAAATCTGAATATATGAAATGTATCCGAATATATGAAATGAATCTGAATATATAAAACAAATCTGAATATACTAAATAAATCTGAATATTTGAAACTCATCGGAATGTACAAAATTAACCTAAATATACAAACATATCCGAATATATGAAATTAATCTGAATATATGAAGTGAATCTGAATATATGAAACAAATCTCAACATGTGAAATGATCCGGAACACAAAAAATTAACCTGAATATACAAACATATCCAAATGTATGAAAAGAATCCGAATATATGAAACGAATCTGAATATATGAAACGAATCTGAATATATGAAAAGAATCCAAATATATGAAACGAATCTGAATATATGAAATTAAACTGTATATATGAAACAAATCTGAATGTATAAAATGAATCTGAATATACGAAACAAATCTGAATATATGAAATTAATAGGAATATACAAAATGAACCTGAATATACAAACATATCCGAATATATGAAACGAATCCGAATATATGAAACAAATCTGAATATATGAAATGAATCCGAATATAGGAAATGAATCTGAATATATAAAACAAATCTGAATATACTAAATAAATCTGAGTATTTGAAACTCATCGGAATGTACAAAATTAACCTAAATATACAAACATATCCGAATATATGAAATTAATCTGAATATATGAAGTGAATCTGAATATAGGAAACAAATCTCAGTATGTGAAATGATCCGGAACACAAAAAATTAACCTGAATATACAAACATATCCAAATGTATGAAAAGAATCCGAATATATGAAACGAATCTGAATATATGAAGCGAATCTGAATATATGAAACGAATCTGAATATATGAAATTAAACTGTATACATGAAACAAATCTGAATGTATAAAATGAATCTGAATATACAAAACAAATCTGAATATATGAAATTAATCGGAATATACAAAATGAACCTGAATATACAAACATATCCGAATATATGAAACAAATCTGAATATATGAAACGAATCCAAATATATGAAACAAATCTGAAAATACAAAATAAATCTGAATATATGAAACAAATCTGAATATATGAAACAAATCTGAATATATGAAATGAATCCGAATATATGAAATGAATCTGAATATATAAAACAAATCTGAATATACTAAATAAATCTGAATATTTGAAATGAATCGGAATATTCTAAATGAACCTGAATATACAAACATATCCGAATATATGAACGTCGTCAGGCCGTTCCCTAGTCGTCGGTACGGCGCATGCGCAGCCAGGCTGGGTCCGTGTTTTTTAATACGCTGCTTATGGTGGGCTCGGCTTAGACACATCTTCTTGGAAGTACAATATGTTTGATTAAATTGACATTTTGATGAAGTACTGCACCATGAGTCTTTATTCCCTTGTATTTTGAGTGGAGGTCTGATCATCCCAAGGATTCGGGGGTTGAATGTTGAAGTGGATCTAGATGGTACACAATCTCTGCAGAGTATTGCTCCCTGGAGACCAGTCATCAAATTCCTCGTGTTGCTGCCTCCAGTAATTGATCATCGCTCCCAGAGCAGAAAGCGTTATATATGCTGATTTGTAACATGATCAGCTTCTCGCTCTGGTGAGTTCATTCAATCTATTCGGTGGTGGATGCACTTTTGGTGATATTTGGTTGAACATTTATTTTATCACGCATCATCTGTTTTTGGACTTTTTTGGTTGGACTTTATTATTATTTATTGATTTATTGTATTTTTGATTTAACTTCCCTAGCGGTCTGATTATTTCAGATTTTTGGCGCTGAAAGCGGTACTTTTTTTGCATGGAAATATGTATTTTTTTTTATTGTAGGCTGTAATTTTTAGGAATAACTCACTGAAATCTGTCCGAACAAGAGTCTAGTAAACATGATAAAACTTGAAACACGAAATCATAAATTATAATTTAATAAATAATCATAAAAAATAATAATATAATAATAATAAATGTAATTCAATAATATAATCAAACCAAAAACACTGAAATGTGAAACAGAGCGCCAAGTTCGCACATCGCTGAGCTCAGTCGCAGAATCGTTTTCAGTGTCTGATGAGGAATTTCCCCCACCAATCATTATCACTCAATTCTGCAAGTGGTTCTGATTTACTATCGCTGTTCTAAAACCGCGTCTGACCTAAAGGGACGCTTTTTGGACGCCATGGACGTTTCTCAGTTTCCAGGCAGAAAGAAGAGTAAAAATGCAGGCAGGGCGCCGGACAAAGCACTCGGGACAAAATGTATGTGAAATGGTTTGATACAGGAATGTTATACTATGTGATTTTACTGTATTTAGTGAATGTCACTTTTTAAAATGTTTTAATTTCCCGCCAGTTCCATCCCCCATATGTCCCGTACGTCCCAACGTCGCAGGGACCGTAACCCGGAAGACAGATGCCGGCATCGGCCGGAGGAGAAGGCCGGGGACACTGCAGGAGGGACATCGCGGGAGCGCAGGACAAGGTGAGTGCAGAAGAGATCCCGGAGCAACGCTGCAGTGTATTCCCGAGTGTAGCTCAGGGTTACCGCTTGTGGTGCTGAAACTTTACCCCGAGCTACACTCAGGAATACCGCCAGGGGGGATAAAGTAGAATGTTTTACCTCCTACAAAAAATCTCTTACCCTTTCAAGTGCACTGTTTTTAATATCAATGGACATGAAACAAGCTCATATCGAGTTTAGTGTCACATGGGTTTTTCGCTGTTGGGTTCCAGGTGGTCCCTGAGATCCAACGCTGGAATTCATTCTGTACAGCTGTAGGGATTCTCCCGGCAATCCTCTTTACTGAAATTCTCTAATTATCCACCGGATCTCTTGTACAGGCGATGGGAGAGGGTCTCCTGCCGCCTTCCGCCACTTTCTGCCAAGCCTCACCGGGGAACCTGGGATTGTAGCCAGCGATTTCACCGACTGACCATAGAGATCATGGAGGACCGGAAGATCCCCAATGATCTCTATGGTCTAAGAAACCAGAAGCGATGAGCATTTTGTTACTTCAGGTTTCAGCCTATCAGACCGATCTGTGTCTGATCGACTGCTTTGGAGGCCAGATGCGAGGTCTGAGGTCTATTAGACCCCAGATCTCTCTATAAAGAGTACCTGTCACTGCCTATTGCTATCACAAGGAATGTTAGCATTCCTTGTGATGGCAGGAAAAGTTAGAAAAATTTGAGAAATACTGACTGTAGTCTCATCCACTTTGACTTGATGGACATCCCCCAGTGTTCACAAAGTAAGGCAGCCATCCTCCTGTCCCAATGCCAGACCCTTTTCTGGGGTTGTGTCAGTGGAGACCGAAGTCCCATCTACGTACATTAGCTCAAGCTGCCATTGTGAGGTGCCGATTGCATCCTCTTCCTGTAGCTCCTGCAGTGCTGATTGTTGTGGGCAGAGGTCAACAACGCCATGCCCTGATGCCAGCTCTTCTGCTGGAGGCTCGCCGGCTGGTTCCTCCTCAGCAGAAAAGTCAATCAAATCCCCAGTTTCTGGAACTGGTGTCTGGGGATAGGGGTTCACCATCTCCTGTCTGGGGAACCCAGAAGTTGTTACCAGTGCTGGGCAGAGTTCAGTAATATTTGGCCCTGTTGCCAGCTCTTCTGCTGGAGGCACACTGGCTGGTTCCTCCTCAGCAGAAAAGTCAATCAAATCCCCAGTCTCTGTAACTTGTGTCTGGGGATAGGGGTTCACCATCTCCTGTCCGTGGAAACCCAGAAGATGTTACCAGTGCTGGGCAGAGTTCAACAATGTTTGCCCTGTTGCCAGCTCTTCTGCTGGAGGCTCACCGGGTTGTTTTCCCTCAGCAGAGAAGTCTATCAAATCCCCAGTCTCTGGAATTTCCACTGCTGATTCTTGGGCATGCTGTTGCCTGTATGCCCTTACCAGATGCTTTTATTTCATCAGTAAGTATTCCAGATCTGGTTCAAGCTCTGAGACCCCTGTGAGACCGAACATAGCCTCTCTGTCTTCTCGCAGGTCCTCAAGGGTAGCTTCTCCTTTATCGCCAAACACAAAATGATCTGTAAAGCTCTCTCACAGCAGTCCAGGGCCACCAAAGTCATATCCCTCCGGTGAGCATTCTGTTGTCACCCCTAAATATTCCTGCTCTGCGTACCATTGCAGAGCCCGATATTGGTTGTCCAGCTCTATCTCCTGCTGGACCAGCCTGTCCAACTCAGTCACCCATCGCTCCTGGGGTCGCTCTCCCAGGAATGGCATCCGTAACTTCCGATGGTCCCTGGCCCGTTCCCCTGGGGTTGGATAGCACTTGCCCTTGTACATATCAGCAACCTGTAGGGCTCCACTCCAAAGCACCACCCGAATCCACTGCCTGAGCTCCAGGTACTCATCCGCAGACACAGTCCTGGGGTATGTTGCAAGAACAATCCACAGCAGCCCCAGGAACTCTGATGCCAGGTCCATATCTCTAGTGGGGTGACCGACGTCTACTTTCCTGATCTTGAATCCCGATGGTGGTTTGGATGTGTTCACAGCTTGGAAGCACAATCCCATCACTTGCCACCAATGTAACGGAACCGGACCCCAACTTCAATGGGGTATTTCCATTAGGATATCGCTTCCCTGTCTGAACACCGACCACTGGCACCACAGCAGACCATACAAGATGAGACAACACCAATTTTGAAGGAAAACAGGAAATAGACTACTTTATTTTAACACAGATACAAGATATATACATTCAAGGGAACAATTCCCCCTCCCGACACAGGGCAGGGCAATCCACAGCCAGTAACAAGAGAAACCACCAGACAGTCCCATCAGGGGGGAGGGCTGCCGGAAACACCCCACACCAAGCCAATACACACAAACACATACATCCCATAATAGTTTGCTCCCAAGCAAGACACACAATAGAACAATGGGATGCAACCACATGGCATTAAACAATCCACAACCCCCCACCCCACCTATACATGTCTACACAATATTAGGACATATTACCCTGCACCCCTAACAGGCACAGGGTGATTTACACATAAGAGGGATATGGGGAGCTGAGACAGGGGTCTCCCCACCTCTCCAAAGTGAGCTGTGTTCAATGGGCCCCCACCCAAAGTCACTCCCGTGACAACCATTGTACCATTGTACCTTCATCACCATTGTACCATTGCACCTTCAGCCTCAGCAGGCTGCTATCAACAGGTTTTCACTTAGAGGCAAAGCCATGGATAAGGGGGTACCACCAGCCCTCATGTACGGGGCCCAGGCAAGCAGGGGGGCCCAGGCAACTGAGTGAATCAGATGTGGGCAGGGGGGGATTGGCACATCTGGGGGCAATTACTGGAACTGATTCCCTGTATGGCTGCAGCAGGTGAAAGCTGACTTCTCCTCTCCCTCTCGCTGACTCTCAGCTGCTGCAGAGAGAGCCATGCTCACCTGCCGCACCCATCACCCTCCCTGTGCTCCATACATTTTCCTCCTGCTGCCCGGGTCCCCATGTGTTCCCACCCCTGCTGGTTTCTCTCCTCTCCTTTCCACAGGCGACTGCAAGCACACAATAGGATCCTTGATGGAGAGTGGGGGAAGGGACCAGTAAATATGTCATGTTTACTAGCTCCTTCCTTTCCTGAATGAACACAATGAGTGATCAGTACTAATCATTCACTGTGTTCATTCATAACTGCCGCATTGTAAACTTTGTTTTTTTCTTTTTTTTTGGGGGGGGGGGCTATATGGGCCCCCATGGTTTCTAAAATCAGGACTGCTTAGAGGGATTACTTAAAACTGGAGCACTCGGAATCTGGTGCAGCCATACATGGTAGCCAATCAGCTTCTAACGTCAGCATGTTCAGTTAAATCAAGAGAGGAACTAATTAATAAATCAAAACCAAAGGCAGCTGCGAATACTGAAAACCAACCGGTAAGATTCATAACTAAATTCGGACAACAATGGGATGAAGTCAAGAAGGCCCTGGACTCCCATTGGCATTTACTAATTCAAAATCCGCAGATAGCGAAAGTGGTAGGAGAGAGCCCCCATATGGTGGCAAAACGAACTCGGAATCTAAATGATATATTAGTACAATCAGAATTTCAGAGGGTACCACAGAGAAACTGGCTAACTAGGAAGACTGGTGTATATGGTATGTTTCCATGTGGTCATTGTCAGATTTGTCCATTTGTACATAAGTCTAATCAGTTCTTCAACAATGATAACTCTAGGATATTTCAAATACGAAGCTTCATTAACTGTTCTAGTAGTAAAATGATATACATGATAGAATGCCCATGTAAAAAGATTTTATATAGGTAAAACCAAAAGAAGCCTTAGGACTAGTATTGGTGAACATCTGAGAGACATTAGAAATGAAAATAGGAATGTAAGAAAGGGAGAAAAAGTGAACCCATTGGCGCAACACTTTAAAGAAGTACACGGGGGCAAAACAGATGGTCTAACAGTAAAAGGGATCTTTCTGCTGAATATTTCGGCTCGTCGGGGTGATTTTGATAAAGTCCTCCTACAAAAAGAAAAATTCTGGATTTATACCCTAGGGGCACTTGTCCCATCTGGACTAAACACAGAACTTAACTTTGGGGTGTTTTTGAAATAAATTCCCTTGAACTCTCTATATACCCTGAGCTATAATCTACATTGCGATACCTTATATATGAACTAAATATGGGCCTCTGTGGACAAAATATGAACCTAATTGTTCAATTCTTTCTACTCTTATTAGGTTGTGAGCATATAGAACAATAGGACTGTTTTTGAAATCTTGGTAGCTGTATTTGGTTTTGATGTTTCCCTATGTGAAAGTGAAATATGCTAATAATAATCTCCTGTTTATCATTCTCTTGGAAGATGATTTGATCCATAGTAATTAGGCTCCTCTTCCACATCCAGCAATCATTTTAAAATTCAAGATATATGTTTTAATTCACTTTTGGATATTCCCAATGTAGTGATACTCTTTCAACACAAGATGGCGAGGTGGAGACTCTTTGGTATGCAATTAGTGCACCATATAAGGCAAAGGATTGAAGTCCCCTCCCAGTTGTGATGAAGTCTGCGGTGATTGGCGGACGAAACGCGTCAACGTATTGACGTCACTACGCTCGGCGTCTTCACAGGGTGCGGCGCCCATGAGGCGGGAAGGAACGGCGGTGTCACAGCTCCCTGCTAGGTAGGCCCAAGACCTTTTGAGAACTACCAGTGGGCTAGTATCACAGCGGTTCGCAAATGGCAATCCCTCAGGGAAACATATCTTCCACCGGTGGCAAGTTATTTAAAAGCTTACGGCTGTTGAGATTTACAGAGCCTACATGGTGTTCCTAGGGCATGTTGTATGGGCCTAATTTACCCTGTATACTCGGGGAATTTTTTGGAAATCCTCTCAGGAGGAGAATCTACATATATATATATATATATATTTACGCTATTCTATTCAGGTATTCTTTTGCTGTGACATAGCCACATCCTTATAAAACCGCAAATAACCTTCTCAAATTGAGCAATTTTTGGAAACCCTTTACTGGGTATATTAAATTCAGGTATCTACGGCCTGCTATATGCTATATACACACTATATGTGTTTGAAATCCACGCATCGTGTATACCTGGTCCCTCACCCCCATATGCATCTTTGGAAAAGCATCAAGGACCTGATCTTAGTTCAAGTCGACAGGAGTCTTCTTGATCCTCATTGATGGTAATATATCCACATCTCTATGTGTGTTTTGTTTTCGGGGTTACCTGATGCCCATGATTTACACATTTATTATCTTTTTCTATGTATATCCTCAGAATCATTTGGTACTGTGGACCTTGTTCCATTTGGGGTGGCTATCCAGGAAGTCCCTACATTTGAGAGGCGGGTATGATAGTCTCACTATTGAGAAGGTAACAGTAGTATCCATTGACTATTGTGGAGGGAGGCCTGGTAAATTTTGGATGTGATTTGGTTTCCATATTGCTAGATACATACCATGTATTTTTGTGTTCCAGCTTGTACATTCCAGGAGGTCCCTGACATATACTGGGAACACACCCACTGAATATACGGTTCACACAAGTATTAAGCAGGAAACCTACGGAAATCCAGGATAACTATTCCATCATTACACTACTCTGCCTTATATGGTGCTCTGTTGGCTAAGATGACCCTAAATTGAAGACGCTAAGTGTTTTTGAACATGATTTTATTTTTCATATGTACACCGTGCTCATGTTTAACCTCCCCATGATCTATGTGATCAAATAAAGTATTGTTAAATTCATTTGAATTCATACTACTCCGCGTGGATCTTTTAGAAACCTTCTTTTTCAGATAGGCGTGTTCTTGTCACACTATCATATTGTTTAGTATGTTCAGTTAAAACCTGGAGCTGCTCCAGAGTTTGCACTCTCCAGTTTTAGTAAATCATTTCCTCCAATTTTTCATTTGTCTTGTTTATGTGGTCTAAAAAGTGAAAGCCGCTTCACAATATTGACTAAGCTCAGTGAACGTTTGCTTGGCAAAAGCGAATACTCCAAACGTAAACCCACACCCATGGCTACCGATAATGTTGGCCTGGGTTTTAAGGATTTGGTGGCTGGTTGTGTATGATGAATCATCTGTTTCGTACTCGGGGTGTGTTGTCTGTAGCTATCACCAAGGAGTC